>NW_015151538.1:183777-210716 GCF_000732505.1 Cyprinodon variegatus | reverse complement strand
TATCAAAAAAGTACTCCAGAGTGTTGTTCAGCATGGGGGTGAGTAGAAAATGAAGGCTAATCATGTTTTGGGTGTACTATTCCTTTAAGGCCTCAATTAGCATCAACATTCATTAAATGTGATTTATAGTGGTGTTTAGAAAAAAAAAAAAAAACGTTTATAAAAACAATATCTTCAGTCTGTCCATGGTAAATATGATGAAGGATTTTGTCATCTATATATATATATATATATATATAAGAGTATTAAAAGAGCATTTAAAGCATTAAATTAGAGTTATTCATTCCTGTATCAACCATGTAAAATAACAACCAATGCCACAGTGTAAAGAAAACTGAACAAAAGATTAAGATTAGGGATGAAACATTTAATCGATTATGGAAATATTCGATTAATCGTCTACTGGATTGGAATGTTTTTAGCTGACAGAGAAACTCACCTTGAACAGCGATTATAGTTAAATTTAAAAAATATGTTAACCTTTTGCATGTAAGATTAAAATCTTCATATGTCAATATGCTCTATTCAGCACAAAGTTTTATTTTCACTTTTGCAAAAAGTCTTCTTTAAGGAATCTTTTGCTATCCGATTATTAATCGATTTAAAAAAAATAATCCACAGATGTTCGATTAGCAAAACAGTTGTTAGTTGCAGCCCTAATTAAGATAAAAAGCTTCTTTTTAAGGCAGGAAACCACAATGAGAGCTATTATACATAGAGAAAGAAAAGTTGGATGGAGGAAAGAGTCAATGATTCATACAGAAGGGCATCAAACAAATCAGAACAACGTCTAAATTGCTGTGATCAGTGTGAAGGATTCACTATGAATTAAAAAATTTGCTTTTAGATCACAAACTTACCTGTTGTTGTTTTTGTCCGTTGATGCCATGCAGATCACTATAGATTAGCCTGTGGATCATAGTAGAAAACATAGCAGTGTATCTGAATGGAGAGTTGGCCCAAAATCTTTAAGTGACATTAAAGAGTAAATGAGTTAAAGCAAATGCTCAGTGTTTTTAGCTTCGGGGGGACATGTCATTGGTGCTTTCCCAAGTTTTATTGGATTGCTTTTTCAACACTGATGTTATTTTCTGCTGTTATCTTTGCTTATAAGAACTTTGTTTAATCAGAAACAAAAAAAGTACAAAAAAAAAAAAAAAGCAGTCTAACTGGAAAACAATATTTTTTGAATAATTGTAAATTTTTTTGTAGTTCTGGGTCAAACGTAGCCACATTTTACATATTTTATATTCTAGACCCACCTGTCTCTTCATTATTACCGTTGTCTCCAGTAGCATCATCTTTAGGATGACTCGGCATATTTCTCCTGGGGAAATCTTGCCCACCTTTCTCTGTGAACTAAACCCATTAAGGAGACATTGGAGCTAAACCGTCAGAAGGAAGGCAAACAGCAGCATTGTCTAGTTGACATTTCCTCACTGATGAGTGAAAAACAGACTCCCCATATCAGGTGTTGACCTTAATTCTCTCTGAGCGAACCACATCAGATCAGTCTGCCACCGGGTCATTAGCCTCAGCACTGTCCCCACTCATTCGGAGTCTGGCATATAAAAGAAAACGACTCCCTTTGTTGGTCAGACCTCCGCTTTCAGGTGCTCCTTCCTGTCATGGCTTGGACACATGAAGGGAAAAAGGTGTTCGAGTCAGGAAGCAGAACACTGTCCGCTGCCCTTTTGGACACACAATGGAAGGCACAGTGCTTGTCCAGCGGGCTTTTGGAAGAGTTTAGAGTAGAGTAGTGATCAGGTTGTAACGCTAGCCTACAAAGGAGCCAATTGTTAGCAGCCACTGAGGTGATAACATCACCCCATTTGGAGTGGAAGACCGCGCCTGCTAATTCCAGCGTTGGTTAATCCCAATCAGCTCTGGAGCTGACTGCTAGAAACCTTTTAGTGGCCTAAGGGGAGACCTGCCCCCCCCATGCCCAACAGCTGTCTACCTAAACGGCTTTGTTTGAAGGTACACAATCGGGAGTACAGGTGGCCTTTTGTCTGCAAACACGTCACAAAGTAGGCTGCATGCTTACCGAACAGGCTGTTCAATGATGGATGATTTAACCTTCGTAGTTAATACTTCTTTTAATATCTGAAATCCAGAAAAATTTAATATTTCCACTATTTTTTTTTTTAATAACTGAAAGAATAGGTGTTAAACAACTCTCTTTGGAATTCTAAGAAGGCTACTGATCCATGAGATGTCTGGAGCTTCTCAATTGGTGCCTGATTCTGTTCCAGAGAGGACTTGATGACGGTCAGATATGTATTGCAGTAAAAATGATGGTCATTAACAACCAAACACCTGGATGGAAGCGCCGCTGCTGCTGGATAACGGCTCTTATTGTTCTCCAAGGAATCTGATGACAGCTCCACTCGAAGCGCACAGGGCAAGAGGAATACTTTGCTAGCGTGTCATTAAAGACGAGACATTAAATATGTAGCTTTTGTTTCCAAAGGAGAACTGCATGATGCAGTTTAGAGTGATATCAGTTAAGACTCTGATCTTTGCAGTATTTGTTTGCCTTGAAATTAATTTTGTTACATTGGATCTGGTTACTTTATTGGGATATGTCAGATAGATCAACACAAAGAAAAATGCATACAGGGTTTTTCTCATTTTCAGAAAAGTGGTGTGGATTTGTTTTCAGTCTCTCACTCTGATACCAGATTTCAGAATAAATGGAAATGATTGCTTTCCTTCACCAAAAAAAGTCAAATGAAAGGTTTTGGCCAACATATGAAGTGGTGCAAATCACCCTGAACACACCATCCCAACATGCAGCACGGCAGTGGCAGCATTATAGTATGGGAAGCTAGCTGGTACACAGGGAGATGATGAGGTCTGTTAGAGGACAATGCTGGAAGCCAATCTGAGACTGGTCTAGTAGGACAACAGGCAGCCAGAGTGAAAAGAAATGGTTTAGACCAGGGCTCTTAAACATTTTTGAGGCCAAGGACCCCCAAACTGATGGTGAGATGGAGCGGGGGACCCCCTAATTACATATTTTGTATGAAACTGTATTATATCAAACTGGTCCTATAGTCACTCTGTTACAGATGCTGTCATGTCCTGGGATTATTAAAGTGTTTCTGATTCTGATCCCTCGTTGATGGGACAGGTGTTGTGAATAAAACGGTGCCCAGCTTGAAATAGCTTCTGTATGTCGCTAAATGTGTGCATTGATGACTGCCTCCATTTATCTGTTTACTACAGTGTTTTGAATTCATGGTAATGTGTATTTAAATACATTTCAATTAGTGGAAAAAATTGCAGGGGGGATTATAAAAAAAGAATCTAATCAACCAAAACTTTTGCGACCCCCATGCAGAACCTCCGTGGACACCCTAGGGGTCGCGGACCCCCTGTTGAAGTCCTCTGGTTTAGACCTTAATATATTGATGCCTTCAGAACGGTCTAGTCAAAGTCCAAACCCAAGACTCTGTGGTTTACATTCACAGAAGCATCCAGTCTGATTCAGGTTATTTGGTAAAAAATATTTTTAAAACGCTAGCAGCAGGTATTTCAGCAAACACAAAAGCACACCACACTTTTCAGATTTTGTTTGTCACAATTTAGTTATTTTTGTTCCACACATCACCTTGTGTTTGGTCCTTGATATATTAAATTCCTGTAAAATACTTAAAAGGCTGCAATGGGATAAGATGTGAAAAGCTTGGGGCGATATAATAAATGTAGCCAGACGCTACATGTTAAAAGTTTTAGGTGGTGTATTAAATGTAGGGCTGAAACTACCGATTATTTTTGCAAATCGATTAATCTGTCGGATATTTTTTTGATTAATCAATTAATAATCGGATGGCCAAAGGTTCCTTAAAGATTTTTTACGAACTTAAACCCTGTGAAACAAAAGCTTTTCCACTTGAGGAGTTCTTGATACGGCATATTGACAGAAAAAAAACATTTTTCATCCTAAATGCAAAATGTTTTACATATTTTTTACAATTTTATATAATTACTGCTCTTATTGGGTCACTCTGTGAGCTAAAGGCATGTTTTAGTCTCTATACTCCAGTTAACGATTAATCGATTACTAAAATAGTTAACGGTTATTTCAATAATTGTATAAACCGAGTAGCTGTTTCAGCCCTAATTAAATAAGTGTTTCATTACAAATGTTTTATGTTTAGGTAATAAAAAGGATTGCTTGGATGCAGTAATCATTGTCATACTTAAAGTGACATGGATTCATGTTCAATGATATATTTGGTGGTTTTTATGAACGCTACCTGCCCTCAAAGGCCACATCTGATGTCATATGTCTTTAATGGCAGAGACATTTAATTAAGTAAAAGGCATCCTAATTTAACGTTGTGACGCTTTAGTTCTTTGTTTTTTATTTTCAGAAAATTGAGGCCTGGGAGGCGGAGAAGACTGCTGCAGACATGGAGGAGTACAGCTGGGAGGACAGCCCGTCCCAAAAGAACATCCTGGACACGCTGCTGCGCATGAAAGTGGCTGGAGAGGGAGAGGAGGCTGAAGTTAGAGAGCAGCTATTGGCAAGAGGGGAGGTGCAGGAGTATAAGGACTCAGTTGTGAGGCTAAAGAACGAAGGAGCAAACGAGAACAGCATGTTGCAGTACAAGGAGGCGGTCAAGAAGGTACTCAACGTGTGAAACCATCACAGAGGAAAATAAACTGATTGATAGGAAGATGGTGACCAAGAACAAGAAAAGAACATCTTAACTCAAATAACTCAGCCTGCATTTTTTCTGTACTATGATAACCTCGAATATCTGTGGTATTTATTTTCCAAAATAAATTTGTTTGTAATATCCAGTACATCTTTTTTTTTTTTTTTTACTAAAATAAAACTATATCATGAGAAACTGTTTGAGTTTTCTCTTTGAACTTTAAAAGCTCCATTCAAATAACTTTATGGTAGGTTTCAGTTTCCATCCCACCCATCAGGTTTCTGAAAGTTTCCCTGGTTGGAAAAAATATTTCTCCATCAGCTGCAGTGGGTGTTGCTATAAGATAAAGTAAAGACAACTGGTGATGTTATTTCCTTTAATTGTGGCATCATGTTTGAATCTCAGAAATTCATTTTCATGAAGTCTACATGCAAAAATATGTTATGTTGAACCATGTTGTTAGATGTTTTTGTTGAAAAGTGCTTCAACAGGTTTACTAACTACAGTGGTCGGTTCGTGTATTTTAGGGTTTAGCAAAATAAAGGAGGAACACCCAATCCAATGAGTAGCAGATTTATAATATGGAATATTACAGCTGTGTGAATTTTCCTTATATCCAACATGTATAAGGAGCTAAATGTAGCTGTTTAATAACAGGTTCTGTTCATTAAAGCTCTAAAAGATAGAAGTATTACCCAGAAAGTCTGATTTCTGGTACAGTATACTCCTTTTTTAACTAGCTGACCAGCAGTGCACAGCAACTCTCTGTGTCTCTTCCTCCAGCTTCTCATTAAAAATGTTCAGTGGAAAAGTTTTAGTCTGATATGCTTTGGTTTTCCAGTAACTGGCCCGCACCTATTGTCATGGAGCGGAGGTTTTTTCAGGAATTCTCCTTAACCAGCACATACTTAATCAGACGCATGGAGGCTCGTTTTCCTCTCCAGGATGTGCGATAGCGGCCCGTCCTCCTCCTCTGGCCCCTCCAGCTCACAACCAGCAGAACAGAGCAACAGCAGCTCCCCAGGAGGGTGACGCAGATGGCCACGGCAACCAGCAGAGTGTGGGCAGCCATGTGCCATCCAGGCCCCTGCTCCCCTTTGGTGTCCTCCTCACCGCCGTCCTGACCTTCAGTGTGGTTCCATCCAGTGGGTCCTACTGTGCTGCTGTTCTCTGTCCCACTCTTTGAAGCTGAGGCTGTTGTAGAGCTGCTGCCCAGCATATGCATTGTAGTGGTTGGATGATGGGTAGGGACAGGTGTGAAGGGTTTTGTAGTTGTACCTGAAGTTGTCTCCAGGTTGACGGTAGTCGTGTTGGTAACTGAATCTGACGTGACGCCTGGTTCGGTAGATGTGGCAGCAGCTGGCAAGATTTCTGTTTGGATGGGCGTTTCTGAGGATGATGGGGTTCTCTCGGTGCAGCAGAAGGTGGTTTTAGTCGGAGAATCAGTTGTAAGTTGAGGAATGCTCTGCTGGGTTGTGTTGGTGTCTGCCTCCGTCCCTGGAATGGAAGGTTCTTCAGGGGAGGAAGAGGTGGGAGGCTTTACAGGATGAGGAGGCGGATGGATGAACTGCCGCTTGTCTGAGGGCAGCGGATCAGAGGCGTTCACCCTACTGTAGTGGTGGGGGAGCACGCGGACGTTGGATGTGAAGTGTTTCCCAAACACCAACAGGTCAGGATCCACACCTGGAACATGAGGAAAAGTATTTTATTCTCTGGATCACCCTTGGAATCCTCTCTTTTTTATTTGGCTACTTTCAACTTTAACATAAAACAATATGCACATTGTAAAATATACATCAATGTATCTCAGAATGTATGGTAAAAAATACATATTCATACACCATAAACTTTATTTATGGTTCCATTAAAACAAAAAGAGCATTGAGTTTCAACAAAACTATGCTATTGGTTCCCCATAAACAATAGATCAGGTAAAGGCGGCATTAATCAGAGACGGCCAATATGTGACTCTGTAGGAGCTGTAGATCCGCAGTTTAGGTGGGAGAATATGTTGAAATTACAACTACTAAAGGTTTGGAAACACCAGTATAGACTAAAGTTTTCCACAAGTCATTGAGGCTAAGCAATTGTGGGGGGAAAACAACCAAAAAACCCTTTGTGCGATGGAAAACCAACATTTTGCATCCCGCTCTACACATCACCCACAGTGAGGCACAGCAGATAGCATGTTAGCAACAAAATGCTATGAGGATGCTTTTCTTCAGCGGGGACAGTGAAACTGGTCAGAGTTTATGTGGAAACAAATGAATCTTTTTCAAGGCAAATTCACAAAGAAACCAGCAGGACAGTGAACCGAACAGTGTCAAAGCAAATATATTTATGGTCCTCACTTATATCTATGGAAAGCTGTTTTTTTTATATATATAATTTTTAAAAGGCAGATTCACACTGGCTTAAAAGCTTACAATGGTTTAGTGAAGTTTATTCTTCATCTATTACTGCAACTTATCAAGGAATATATGTATTACTTAAAAATGTATAAATAGGCTTTTTTTGAATAAAATTGTACAAGTAGGAGGTAGAAACCTTGGCTGGTACAGTGCTCCTTTCATATTGAACAAGAGCTATTGGTAAAAGGCAAAAGATATCTCTAGTTGGTAGCATACAAACTTTTACCTGAAGTGTCTGCATGGGCGGTTCTAGACAGGGGCCAACGGGGACCAGTGCCCCTGTAAATCATGTCCTGTCCCCTGTACTGAAGAAATAATACTTAAAAGAAATTCTAATGATGATATGTGCTGGAACAGACATGGTTACTGATAGGTGCTTTGGATCTATTTCATTTTTTTTCTTTATAAATTATGTTTTACTAATTATTTAAAAACAATACGGTGATAGCTTCAGTGGTATTGAGATAGTTTCCCAGTTTTCATCTGCTAAATGTTTTTTTTAATTAAATATAAAAAAAATACTCACATTTTTAAAGCTGAATTTATCAGTTTTTCTTGAGTTCTAATCCAGATTTGATAGAAAATTGTAATTTTAACTTAAATTAAGTGACCTCATAAGAAATATAATTTTTATTAAACCTAATTGAATATAAATTTCACTTCTTGCAGCTCTCTTAATGTATTTGAATCCCTTTCCCTGTTTTTTATTTTATGCTTTTCTGTCCCCATGAAAACAGACTGGCCCCCTCCTGGCCCCCTGGTACCTTTGGTCTAGAACCGCCACTGAGTGTCTGGTTTTAATTTGACAAATTGGGGGGAAAATAATCAAAATTCATCTTAGAGAAGCGTTCAGAAAGATGGCCTATTTAAATTTATTTTGATTTCCATCAGATGAACCTTGGCTTACCCTTTGTGATGTTATAGAGGACAACATTGTCCCTGTGCCTCAGTATGCAGCTCTCCAGGGTTGGACAGTGCAGGTGGACACAGTTCACATTCCCATGCGTGGCATCAAAGTAAAATATGGCCAGGTTACAGGAAACTTTAGAAAGAAAGTGAAATCAGAATCAGGAGAAATGAGCATAAATGAATTTACCTGCAAAGCTAAAACTTTAAAGTCAGACTTACAGTTTCTGGTGAGGCAGCAGCTGCGGCTGCATTTCAGCGCCGTTTCTTCAGGGTAGGACCTCAGCAGCTGCGCTCCTCTCCTCTGAGACTCCTCCATGTCGATCAGGATCCCCGGGAAGCGCCGGATCCAGCAGTTCTTGTAGTAGGAGGTCGGGGAGCAGATGGATTCAGTGTGGCACACCAGGATCAGAACAGTCAGCAGGGCGCATGTGGCGTTCATCGCGTCCGGTTTGGGTTAAACCATGTTTATATCACAGCTCGCACATATCCAGCAGGATGAGGGCGTAACACAGGTGGCATTCTGCTTCTAGGTGAGTCTCAGAGGAGGAGGAGACCAGGGCTGGCCCCTGAGGAGTTTTCCTCTTAAAAACACAGATAATTATTCTAGATCGGGCTTGATTCATTTGCAATTTTAATTATGTGCAATAACACAAGCAACTACACACATATACTGACTCTGAATTTCAATATCTTAATGATTAACTTTGTTTAAATATATTCAAAGTCTGAGAATGGGGCGCACCCAGTGGCGGTTCTAGAACAAATGACCGAGGGGGCCAGTGTGCAGTGTTGCCAACTCCTCAGTAAGGAAAGTAGCTATTGGGTGTGCTATAAGTCGCTAGAAGTCGCGGAATGACGTCATTGTCTAATTTGCATAATATATATACTTTTTTTTTAATTAACTTTTCTTTTTTTTCCCCTTGTGGTCCACTAAGGACCTTTAAAATCATGCTAAAACATGAACATTTTGAACCATAACATTTTTTTTTACATTACATTAACAATCTAAATGGAAAAAAACGACTATAAAGAATCAATGACAATGTGAGCAAATGGTAATTGTTATTTTTTTTTAAACTAATAAGAATTCCCTGCACACACACAGGCTGTGCTTGCCTGCTCACAGAAAGAGTGGATCATGGTCATGTTGGTCAAGGCTCTCTATGGCAGGTTCAGCAACTGAGGGAGCTGACTCCAGAGTAGGGTTGTCACGATACTAAACTTTTCAACTCGATACCGATACTAAGTAAAATATTCGATACTCGATACCATTTTCGATACCAGAAGGATAAAAACAAAGACTCCAAAATTCAACAGAAATATTTTCATTAATAAATAAAATACAATAAATAAACACAATAAAGGTTGTATGCTGTGCACAGTATATAGCAAGCTTGATAAAAAACTTACAAAATTAAAATTAAGTTTTCCTTACTTGGCTATGCTTTGCACACATAACAATGACACTAGCCAAACCGGTTGAGAAACAAAAATAATTCTCAGCAGCTGCAACTGTTACAAAAAAAGTCTGAAACTGAAAAGTGCGTAGAATTATTCAATCACACAGTGTTCAGAAAGTGCATTTTCCTCTATTCTGCACTTTAGATGAATGACTGTTTAGGTGCGACTTGTACTCGATACTTTTGTAAATGAGTATTTTATCCGGATACAACATTTCAGTATCGATACTTTTTTGAGTATCGATACTTTTGACAACCCTACTCCAGAGTGATCAACCTGCGCCGTCAATCCCGGCGCAAGCGCGCGGTTCATTTGCAGCCTGGATGCTGAGGGTAAACATGCTGTGTCTCTGACTGTAGCGCTGAGAGGGACTCCTGTGGAAGCGGGAGAACGGGGTTGGGATGGGGGGAGGCGCCCCACGGCAGACACCAGAAAAGTCGCCAGATTTGTCGCCAGTCGCTTTTTTGAAAAAGAGTCACTGGAGGGGTCTGAAAAGTTGCTAAATATAGCGACAAAGTCGCTGAGTTGGCAACACTGCCAGTGTGTTTTCATGGGGACAAAAAAGCATGAAATAAAAGACAGGGGAAGGGATTCAAAAATATTAAGAGAGCTGCAAAAAGTGAAATTTATATTCAATTAGGTTTAATAAAAATTCTATTTCTGTTTCATAAATTGGATAATTAAAATTACCATTTTCTATCAAATCTGAATGAGAACTTAAGAAAAACTGATCAATTCAGCTGTAAAATTTAGAGTATTTTTTGTTTGTTTTTTTGAGAAAAAAAAACATTTAGCAGATGAAAACTTGGATCATATCTCAATACCACTGAAGCTATCACCTTATTGTTTTTAAATAATTAGTAAAACATAATTTGTAAAGAAAAAAAAGGAAATAGATCCAAACCACCTATCAGTAACCATGTAGTTTCCAGCACATATCATCATTAGAATTTCTTTTAAGTACTATGTCTTCAGTACAGGGGCCAGGACATGATTTACAGGGGCACTGGCCCCCGTTGGCCCCTGTTTAGAACCGCCCATGGGCCCACTCATGGTTTCAAAGTTAGGTGTTTGGGCTGCTGCTTGAGGTAGGATTCAGTTCCAGGATGGGTTTTAACTGCAGATCATAAGCAAGGATGTTAATGTGGGAAAATGCGATTCCTCCAGCTGTAGCTCTGCATCACGGTCCCCTCTATGTGAAAATAAAAAATTAACTTTAACAAACCACACAAAAACTGCAACTCTGTCTTTCTATGACGTCTCTGAATCCATGATTCCGATCCACAGAATCCAAACCACATTCACTCAGCCGCTCTACGCTGGCATTTGCTTTTATTTCCGTGACTGGGCTTATGCCGAGTTCTGTAATCCCAGAGAAGCAGAATAAATCAGATTAAAAACAATGTCGAATGTATTCTATGTGGTCTAACTCTATCCTTAACATAAAGTGACTTACTGTATGAGATGTTTATTTTTTTAAAAGATGCATTGTGATAAATCAGAATTTAATTAAAAGTTGTCTATTTTTTGATAAATCCAATAGGTTGATAAATCTAATCTAATGAGTTGATGAGATCCAAAGGCAATAAAAGCTGCTTAAACAAACATGATGTTACTTTACATGACTTTACGAGCAAACTGATGTGACCCAAACCTCATCAGACGCTCCATGGGACCTGATCTACATCCCTTTAACAATCTATGGAGGAAGACGAGAGACACCAGACAGCGAGCATAACCCAAAAGTCACCATAAAATAATCTGGGCTTTACATCACAACAGAACCACAGAATGATCGCCTTCATGCCATTCTGATCGATGCATGAAGTGCTGACCTTGTGTCCAAAGAGCATGTCATTTACATCCTGGTGAGGCTGCAGGGTTGCCATTTTAAACCTCACACTTGTTACTCTGGGTACCGTTGCAAGACCCAGACCTCACGATACTCAGTGACACTGCAAGTTGCTCTTTAATGAATGGATAAAAGGCAGACGACTAGTTTAGGTGCAACATGGAATGAAAATAATGATCATTATTGTGATGCAGTAATTCCTGCAAAACAAAACCAAATGAACTACTGAGTGCTTAACAATAAACATTTCCGAGCTGAGTGAGTTTCTGTTTAGTTATTTTTCAGGATCTTATCTACTGTATTTATGAGATACTAAATTTTGAGATTTCAATACCTGTAATACTGGTATGAATACATATATGTTCCAAAAAAGAATTAAAAACAATCCACTGGGCTTTGTTTCCAGGTTTGAAGACGTTTCGCTTCCCATTCAGGAAGCTTTTTCAATTCAAAATGTCAGGAATAGCTTCAAGTTCGAGGTTTTATACAGTAGCCCATTAAACTTGGTTTTTGGTTTGAAAACATGAAAATTGAAACAGATGAAGGGGTCCATCCCTTTGGACTGGGGGTCGTTTGGCTTCTTTTGTTAGTCTGCAATGCCCCATACCCGTCTAAGTTTTCTGAAGCTTCCTGGAGGGGAAGCAAAACGTCTTCAAACTTGGAAACAAAGTCCAGTGGATTGTTTTTAATTTTATTTTTTTTGCAATGACTATGACCTGGATGACTAAAAATCTTCACCAGCACAATACATATAAAAATTGGGTTATTTTATGACTTTGAAATAATAAATATTATCCCAATACCATAAATCTGCATGTTCTGAATTGTCCTTGTGTGAATAATTTGCAAAGCCACCTTATTCCCAGAGTCCTTTGGCCAAATTCTACATATTTAATAGCTCCAGTTTATTCAGGCTTAATAAAGAGTTTTTGACTTGGCGATTCAAATAGCTGTCATCATATACTACTTTAATCTAATTGCTTTTTGTTGTTGCTCTCTGAATGATTAAGGTTGTATTTTTCCATCTAAGGTATCTTTGCACACTGCAAAAAACTGAAATCTAAATACCGGTAAGTAATTTTTCTTAAAATAAGAGCCTTTTTTCTTGAATTGAGAAGGTAAGTGAGGCACTTTTCCAATGGAACAAAACAATTTACATTTAAAATAAGACAAAATAATTGCTTAATCTTATCTCAAGTGCACATTTTCTAATTATTTTAAGAGTAAAAATACTAATTCCATTGGCAAATCATCTTATTTATCTAGTCAATTTAAGGTTAAATACACTTGATTTAAGACATTCTTACTTATTTCTAGACCGTCTTTGCAGTGTAGGGTTTTATATTTCTGTCCAGGATACCTGTGTTTAACTCTATTATCTTCTCATCAACTCCGAACCTGCTACCTTAATCACTCATCATGATGCTACCAACATGTAAATGTATTCAAGGTAATGTCCAGTGTTATTTTTTTTATTGTTTTGCCACACAATTGCTTTGAATGTAGGCTGGAAAATAATATTTTTGGTGTAATCTAACTAGAGCACCTTCTACCCCATGCTTACGATATCCTCTACAAACCATAAGCAGGTCATATGATGTCGTTGTTCTTACCAATCCTGGAGCTTTTATGCTATTTAAGGCTCCATGAGGTGTTCAAAACTCCCCGAGCCGTCTGCTGTCTTTCTTGGTTCTCTTGATGTTGTTTGTAACACACCTTTAAAGATCACCTTTACAATTTGAGTGACTGCTGAAGTTCAACTGGAGTATCAGAATGATGTCATAAAATCCCAAATATTCTAGATTACAGTTGTAATGAGACAACAGTTTTATAAAAAGTACATGAAGCATTTCAACCACATGTACTCAGTAAATTGTAGGTTTATAGAGATAAATCGTTTAATAACATATGCCATTGGATGCATACCACACTTAACAAAAAACCAGCAACATGAGTTCTGTGTGAAACACGTGTTTTTTTCCTATCAGACACAGGCCAACTACCAAATGCAGACAATTTCAGCTTACAGTTCCCATCTGGTTCAGGTCAGCAGTCTTACTATGTGCCTTCAGTCGGAGTCAGACCATTGTCAGTCAAAGACAAGAACACAATACGAGACACATTCAACGTCAACGCCAAACAAAGAGAATACAACAGGTTTCTGCCATTAGGTTCAGCTGCTCATCCTAACTTTGTAAAGAGACGAATGTGCTTCTGTACACGATCACCGAAATGCTGAGTTTAAACGAAACATTTTGGCACCATCACTTATGATCTGTGGATGTGCAAAAGAGGAATCTCTTATCTTCTTTTCCAACTGTAATATTTATTCAAGTCACTAGATGGCAACCTGAGGCCGTCCAACTCAACACCCACCCCCCTGCACATGCACATCTACATTTAAAACAAGCTCTAGTTAAACATGAAGGCAGTCGACAACTCTCTCATGCAGCTTCTGTTGGTTGTTGGTTTAGAGACCAACAACAGTGCAGGATGGTCCTTCATCACACTTGTTTGCAGTCTTTCAGCTTCCACGGTTCATCTTCTTCAGCAGTAGTGGTCTTGCTCACGCTGACGCAGCCAGTAGTGTTTCTCAGAGTTCCCAGCCGACTCACCAGACTGTGTCTTTAAGCTCTGTGGCGTCTCTAGTCTTTTTGTTTGGGTGTCCCCTTGCTTTACTCTTGCTACAACAGGTCTAGGAGCCGGTAAGTTCCAACAGTGCGACTGTGTCAGTCTTTGACTAGCCTGTAAATATGATGTTGTGCGCCATGCTCACTGGTAGACACTTCAAAGACGTAAGCTATGCACAGCAGGGTCTCCAGTGTGTCCCTGTTTGTCACCACCTGGAACAAACACACAAGTTCAAAAATGTATGGCTTTATCTTAGATGGTTGTGCATTTAACAATTAAATTAATAATTTTATAATAATTAAGTAATAACGAAAAAATGAATGTACAAAAAATGGTATTAAAGGTTACAGATTTCTTTTTAAAAATATATATATTCTGGACATTGGAATGCAAAAACTAAGATCATACAACTTAGATTAACTGCACATAGGCCAATACACTTGGATTATTGAAACATCAAAACACAGTTTGTGGTTTATTAGGTGTGTATGTTATGTAAAATAATAAGAATTGGGGCTTCAGTGCTTTGTTTTTTGTTTAGCATTTCAACCAGACAATTTTAAGAATCTTAAGTTTAGTTTAAAAAGCTGATCCAACATCCTACAGCACAAATTGATTTTTTTTTTTTACCTTTTAGGTGTTGAAATAAGAAAAAAAAAAAAAAACAGCCAGTAAAAGGTCATTAGTCTAAATAACAGTTTTTTTCCTCAGTCACTGAATGCATCATGTGTTTTACAATACTCTTCGATGTGGAGCTGCAACTAAGGGAAGAATATATATATATATATATATATATATTTTTTTTTTACATCAGTGAGGTTTTTAGAAAAAAAAATAGGCTAATAAAGGAAGCTGTTTTCGATAACATGTTCAGACATGTCCTCTGTGCATTCCAGCTGCAAGAGAGGATGATTTTCTCGGTTTATAACAGGAAGGCTGACAGGGCTCTGATTTATTCTTTTAAGCCACCTGTCTCTATTATAAAACCTGTACGATTTAGAAATGTTGGAACCCTTTTGGTACATGGTACATATCAGGTTAAGCTTTCGTCTAAACAGCACCAATCACCAAAATTAGATCGTAAAGAAATTTTAGAATAGAAATGGCCTGTTCGTATGTAGCTTTGACCAAAGCGCTTTGTACTACATTCAGTCATTCACTCACACACTGATGGTGGCGAGCTACATTATAGCCACAGTTGCAAAGATTATGCTTGCTTGTATCACAATAGTTCTTCCAGAAACTAATAATTCAAAAGCAAAGCTCTAATTCAGTTTTATAATATTTTCCTAACTTCTACACTTTTAAAAGCTGCACAGAAACCCTATTGTTTAATGAAACATTTTCATTAATATCAAAGATTGCAAGAAGAGTGTGACAATGCCATGGCAATCCCGCAAGCACAACACAACAGCACAGCTTTCCCAACTCATTGGTTTCTGTTGACTTGCAATAAATGCAACACAAGTCACAAAAGGCCCTATCCATTGTGGTGCAACAGAACATGTCCATGTATCTGCTGTCTGTATGTGATTATGAGCTGTTGGTTAATCTGAACTAAATCAGCCCATTGAGACATATAATGACATGCTGCCACGAGGTCGTCAGCGTGGGTTCAATATGGTTATTGTCTCCAGGCTCGTTTTGCAGGAATGAAGCCGTCAACAGAAGGAACACAAAATTCTTTGAACATTGTTGCTGATAATGACTCTTGTCGTTGTTGAACGCTCCACTCAGTTCACTTTCCTCTCAGTGTCTGCTGTCTGAGGAGCACAGTGGCTTATTCAAGAGGATCCAGCTCACTTTAGCGTTGATGTGGAAGACAGGATCTAGACTGATCTCTCACAGATTGTTGGTAGTCTCACTTAAGTGGGAATAATAAATATGCTGCAGACTGTAGGGGGAAAAAAAGTTGGGTGTGGACAGTTTATAACATTTTGGAATTTCTCCTCTAACCATCTCTGTTTTTTAAATTTCTGAAGGAGTATGTTTACAAAAAGATAAATCCAAACCTGAGAGGTCCAAACCATTTATTTTAAAGGGGCACCTTCACCTTATATCACATTCATTACAAACTCTATATACACCAGCAGCTCAATTCGGTTTCACACAGAGTTTTTCTTAAAAACTTCTCTGTTCTGCTGGCCTTTTATTTGTTAGATTTGTAATTTACATTTGGTTATTGCTCAGATTGTTGGAAAACAAAGCCCTTCTTGTATAGTTACAATAACAACTGTGCTTGACTGGAGATATGATACAAAGCGTGTGTGCAGCAGGTACAGCAATAGGTTAAGCGGGTTATTACTTTACAGCACAGTTGTGAAAACGAATAAAGAGAGATCTAAGATCCAGAGTTAAAAAAAATAAAATAATATTTGATTCTAAGAGACATAAGACTTAAATATTGCTCAGAATAAACCATAAATACATAGATTGTTATAAAAAACCTAACAGGGAAATAGCATTTTTGTGCCTATTAATTTTTTTATTTCATTTATCTAACATATTACTTGCCTTAATATTGTGTCATTGTTTGATTTTAGTTGGTATGGGGATTGCTTTTTCCTTGATTTTCTCGTAGGAGACTATAAGGAGGAGTCACTACGATCAACTTCTAGTGGGGAGTGGCGGACTAGTGGTTAGGGCATAGAGCTCTGACTCCTGAGTTTCTGAGTTCGATCCCCACTCCCACAGACCTAATCTGCATCTCTGAGTTAGAACCTTAACCCCACACTGCTCCCTGGGTGCCCCACAATGGTAGCCTACTGCTTCCCAAGGGAATAGCTTAAATGCAGAGGTAAATTTCTCCAATGTGAGATCAATTAAGTTCAATAATATTATAACTTAAGAGTTCCTGCAGTTCATTAATCGGTTTATTTAATTAATATTTGTTGGTCTTCACCCACGTTAAGATGTTTTTTAGCATTATAGCCAGACGCTATTACATACTTGTGTATTGCCACCATCTGCCCGCAAATGGCTTTGTTTATGTCTACTCATCAGGCCAGCTGCTGGAATTCTATTTAGGCTTAAAAAAAGGACTATCAAAACACTTATAAGGGACAACACTCATTATTATAGTCTTATTTAATCATCATCACATGGTATTTGGTCTTTATTTTGTATTGTTTTGTATTTTCCTTTAAGGTATATATGTCAAGTAACAAAAAGAATTCAGAGAACTAAAAATATAGTTTTAATTGGGAATTTTTTTTATTTTTTTTATTTTATATACTCTAATAATCCCAGAGGGAAATTACTTCTCTGCATTTAACCCATCCACTTGGGGAGTAGTGGGCTACCATTGTGAGGCGCCCGGGGAGCAGTGTGAGGTTAAGGATCTTGCTCAGGGACCCAGAGTGGCAGATCGAACTCACAATCTCAGGATTCAAAGCCCTATGCCCTAACCACTAGGCCGCCAATCCCCCTAATGACATCATAACGAGTTGTGTGAAAACATTGAATATTGAAATGGAACATCTATTTTTTTTATGCTTGATGAGAAGGCAACATTTTGTATAGAACCTAGCCCTGGCTTTTTGTTTCTAAACTACTTTCTCTATAACCTCTCTCTCTTGTGTACCAATCCTCTAAAGAACCTTTGAGGCCTCCACAAAACATGTTGGATTTACGCTTGGTTTAAATCATACATATTTGACCCTTATTCACTAAATAGGTGACATCTAAATTCAATTAAGTTTACTTAATTTATTTAGAGCTATTGCAGTATTTTTACTGTGACATTCCTAAATATAAAGGAGGAATAGAGGGGGTGAATGAGAAGGCAGCGGACGCTTCTGCATAACAAATCGAAACAAAATTTCTTGTTATCTGGTGTTCGGGTGTGAACACTTTAAAAAATATACTTTTTTAGTTAAAAAACAGCCTTACAATGACCACACAAAAACAGCAGGATAATTCATTTATAGAAGGTAAAAGGTAATAATCATTTATCAAAAACATGGAGAATAAGCCTATACAATTAGAACCAGTTACTGGGATAAATCACATATTCTAGTATGTACCTGTAGGATAGTGAAGTTTTCCAGTACGCTGTTCATCATGTATTTCTCTGGAAGGTGTTTGAGTTTATGGATGAAATTGATCATGTATTCACATAGCGGGGATCGGTGGATCCGAAACACGTATCGTCCATTCTCAAAGCGCGCGTACTCCGTCTGAGAAAACAAACACACAAACGTAAAATTTAGTCCCATAAATTAAAGAGAATCTAATAATCTGAAACAAGAATTAAAAATTAGGAAATGCTTAAAAATATTCCACCTATGACAGAAAAAAAACAAATATATAGGTTTCACTGACACAAAAAGGGTTACAGTGGATCTATGGGATAAGCTGTAATGTGAATAATGCAATAAATCTAATGCAGCATATGGCATGCCAGATGTGACATTTAACACATTTCTCGTGACAACTGTAATCAAATAATGAAACCATTAAATGCAATCATGTGGCCTGCTGAGGCAGATGGCTCAACCAAGGGATATGATGTATCTGTGTGTGTTTGTGTTAATATTGTACAATCCATCAGTGCGGCGTAGGGGCTGAGGGGACTCTATATGGTTAACTGGAAATATAGGACTTAGTTAGATTGAGGAGATTTTATGATTCAGTTTCCTGACCACAGATCAGACGTAACTGACTGGGATCCATCTAAACCAGCAGCAGTTATTCAATAAGTGAAAGAACCGTGGGATATGGTGTGGTCATGTTGAAACGAATAAAGATGTTGCTGTATTTTCCACTGTCGTACCTCGACTTTCTCCACCACCTGTTTGCCAAAAGAGCAGACCTTGGTAGAAGAGGTGATAATCATGTTCTCTGAGCTCTCGTACTGGCTGGACACACCGTAGAAGAAGGTGCTGTCGTCTTGTAGGTTTACACTGAGGTCCGCCTTGAGACACAAAAACACAGTACTATGATTTGACAAAAATGATTTACAGTCTACTATGCAACAAATTGAACACATTCACAACTCAACTTTGGTTCCTGTAGCCCTTATTACAATCATAAAATGAGTAGTGTTGCACCGATGCCATTTTTTGGCCCCGATACCGGATACCTGGCTGTGCAGTATCGGCCGATACCATAACGATACCATTTGTTTGAAATTGATGTGTGTGTGTATCAGACATGGGCAATGTGGAGTCAACAAGTCATCTCCATGTCATGTATTTAATCTACCCAGCCAATTAACCAGGTGAGTCCAATCTGCACAGGTTAATTCATGGTGAAGATTGGACTCACCTGCTTCAGTGGCTGGGTAGAACAAATACATGACATGGAGATGACTTGTTGACTCCACATTGCCCATGTCTGGTGTGTATATATGAAGAACTACATTCTACTTGGATGTAAAATAATTGCCATTTGTCAAGCTGCTGCCTACCTTTGTGAAGAAGGAAAAAGACTAATACAAAGTGAATCCAGTACAACTTTTATTGCCTAACTGGAATGGGTGACAATAGCCGATACCAATACCACCATTTTAGTGCTGTATCGGGGCCCCGCCCGATACTGGTATTGATGCAACACTCATAATGAGTAATAATGGAAAAATGAAAACTATGTGCTTACCAGAGAAATTGGCTAAGATTTTAAATTAAAATATATTATTCAGATTAAAGAATGTTGAAAAAAAAATATTTATATCTTGCATAGTAGTAGCATAGTATTAGCAGTTGAATTTGGGTCAAGACTTTGACTGGGCCACACGTGTATTAAGATGGCCCAGTGAAAGTCTTGACCCAAATCCAACTGATAATCCAAGCTTTTATCTAAGTTCAAAGGCTCAAATCTTCCTTAGCAACTAACAAGTTTTCTTCAAAGATTTCATTAAAAAAAAATCTTCAATGGAGTACAATGGATAAGAATTATTTTATAAAGCACTATAGAATTCTGGATAGAAAATATCCAACTTTTTTATTTTATGCAGAATGTTTACTTTCAAGCAAATAAAACCCAAATGTTAGGATATTAAAAATGATTTTATGATGATTTCTGTTTTTCTTTTTTGTTTTTTTTTTCTTCTTTTTTTTTTTATATCAGAACAGCTGCAATGTCTGCTGAAATTGGACATGTTTACATTTTACAACAGATGTGTGAGGGTTAACAATGGTGAGCAGTGAAAAGCTAGGTTTTAATAAGTCTCAAAAACAGCAACAAAAGCAGCTTTTCTGATGTAAGTATCAATTTAGTAGGAATGCTGTATGTTGTGCACCTGGATGAAGGTAAATCCTAAGACTTTGTATTTATCCAAATGCTTAAGCATTACATTGAGTTGCTGTTAGTTTTCAAAAATGTAATTTTTCTGTCAGAATCACTAGTTTTTGAAAATGTTTTAAAAGATAGATCATGCATAATGTGTGCTTTGGTTTAACCAATAAAACGTTTAGAAATGTTACTTGTGTCTAGAAAAGCACAAGTAGTATTTTCAGATTTAGTAAATATTTTACATTTGACCTTTCAATGGGCAGTTCTAGACAGGGGGCAATGGGGGCCAGTGCCCCTGAAAACTGGCCATCAGCCATGTAATGGCCCCTCTATTGTACCAATACTTCAAAAAATACCAAATCAGTTTTATGTGATGACATGCATTGCCACAGAAACTTTAACTATTTAGTCCACTGGATAAATGTAGTTTATGTTTACATGTTTCCTTTAACAATGTCTTAAAAATAAATCTGTTGCACCAGATGATAGGATCACAATCTTCTACTGCCAGATCAGAGTCTCCAGTTTCACAAGGGTTTTTTGGCTTTTATATATTGGAGTGTAAACTATTGCCCTGCTTTTTATTTTATTATTTTGCTCCGTGCCCTCATGATTTAACTCTGGTCCCAACAAGGCCCCTGTGGTAAAATTAGGCTACGTTCACACTGAAGACCTAAATACTCAATTCCAATTTTTTTGTGAAATCAGATTTTTTGGCGTTGCCGGTCACATTTCCAAATATGTGAGACTTGTATGTCTTCTCCTGTGTGAACTGCATACAACGCAAGTGTCCTGTATGCGCAGTAGAGGACGCAATGACATCACAGGCCAGCTTGCTCTGTGTTTACGGAAGTAAACATGGATGGTAGTGCCGGACCACATCTAGCGATCTGTCCGTTCAGAAACAGGTCGCATTTGAAAAGATCCGATTCGTATCGGATTCAGGACCACATAGCTAAGTGGCCTGTGTCACATCGGAAAAAATCGGATCTGTGTTGTTCAGATAGCCATGAAAAGATCAGATACAGGTCGCATATGGGCCAAAAAATCAGATTAGGGTCACTTCAGGCTGCAGTGTAAACGTGGCCTTTGTCTTGAATTTCCTGTGAAGGGTGGCCCTTTATGGGAAATCATACCTGTACAGACTTAAAAAAAAAATAGATTACAAATATAAACAATCTGTCTGCCTTCATATTGAATGCATAAAAAAGCAGAACATTATTTTAATTTCATATATTTGCATCTTGAACAAAATGTTCCCTGAAGCTGAAGTGAAAGGAAGAAGACAGTTTGGTTTCCTGATATTTAGGTCCAGGCAGCTTTTATCCTCCCAGTGGTTCAGCTTTGAAATGAGGCAGCTATAATCAGATTACAGATCAGACTGAGGTGCCATCTCCTCTGTCAGACAGCTGGGCTGTTTTACCTTTTCAACCTGTCGGGCTCTTGTCCTCTAATGGGCCATTGAGACACCGCTCAGCCTCCCCTCATCTCTTCATCACCCCGTTTGTCTTCATCCCTAGCTCTTGTAATTTCTCTATTTGTCTTCATCCCTAGGGCCGCACGGCCCTCCCCAAACTGCCGTCCTCTGCTTCCCTAACAGCCAGCGAGGGAATTCATCCAATTATAATCATCAGCGTGCAATTGGCTGATTAGATCATGGTGGGCTGGCTGGCTGTGTAACAATTTAGCTGAGCCGGTTCAAATCAGATTCCCCCCGCACTTCAAAGGCGTGAGACAATCCGTTAGGACAGGGCCACAGGCGCTGGAGGGGAGAGGAGCTGGGCAGCCAGTGGTCGACAGGAGGGTTTGCAGGAAATTCAATATAGAATACCATAGCTTTGGAGGTGGGTCAGTCGCCTGTCACTGTCCCCATGCCAACCTGCACCTCAGCGCATCCCCCACAGTCATGACCTGCCTCCTGGCAGCAGTATAATGAAAAAGGTGTTCACATCTTTTCTAATGTTTTTTTTTTCTTTTTTTATCATCACATTTTTGGGGATGTCAGGGATTAGAGTGAGACAAGTATTTCTGCTGTTTTATTCCCCTACAGCTGTTAGCTGTATTTGTGTGTTTTTGTCATGGATGCCTTGAGGACGGGATGACCACTTTGGGATACGATAAGCCGAACACACTGAAGACACAAAGTGTTACGAGCTTGTTTTCCTCTCTCGCCGCGCAGCAGATGTCACAACCATTGATAGCACCAGGCTCTGACGTGAACCAAGAGAGTAATATTTCACAGTCGGATGTCTTGTTGGTTAGACGCCACCCTGAATTTCTGCTGCCATCCCTAACTCTTGTTCACGCTGTCTGCGTCCCTATTTGTGTCGATTCTTTATTGCTGTCTTGCTCTACTTTTCTTGGTGATATACGACATGGTTAGTCATCCCCTTCCTCCCTTAACCCCCGAATCAAATGCCATGGATCGACCAGCTGCTCTTCCCAAGGAATGGAGAAGTCCGATCCAAACACAGTGGCACTCACCAATGTCTTTCATCTCTTTACAATAAATAATGTGGATGTCAAGCATACAAGAAGGGTAAAGCCACAAATACCCTCCTATCTGGCGGAACGAGAAGCAAGGCGGCACTTTGATCCTGACTCTTTCAGTGTCCTGTGTCCCAACATTAGCAGCTACATTTTCGGCTAACAATGAGCCTCCAACCTAGAACATAATGGCCTCAAAATACAATTCAGAAATTGTTGTTTCTATCAATAATGGGACAATACTTCCCATGATCTCTTGAAAAGAATCAAGTTTTTTCAAGAGATCAGCTAGGGATTAGAATTATTGCAATAATATAATAATATATATAAGCATATATAATATATATAAATAATATAACAATATTTTGTCTCTGTTCCTTATAGAGTAAGAATTATAACCGCTTTCATGATCATCAAGTGTTTTAAGATAATAATTAGAGAAAGGGTAAAGATGCTACTTAAAATAAGCTATATTTTATATGACATTTTATGACATGCTAATAACAGAAAGGCTTTAATCTTTTCTTTTTAACCATTTCCAACTGTCATGAAATCCACTATGTATACAGAATACATAGAGACTACTCTTTGAGTAATTAGCTAATGCAAGATGCTAGAGACAGTTAAATATGCCATCTCCTACATACAATTTAAACTTCAACATATCCGTTTTAAAATGATCGGAACCATTTTATAGAGGCTACATCTTAGCCTAAAACATGACTCTACTGCTAACGACTTATGTTGTGCAGCTCTTTTTTCTGCAGACACTTGAAACAGCCCAAACTACCTGCAACCTGAAGATTTACAAAAAGCAGAGATTAAAAATTGACCCCAAATTCTGAGCAGTGAATCTCTAGATTTCTCCCGTATATGATTCCCTTCTGCAAAAACAAAATCTTCCTCCACAATGCTGTGTTGGATTTTGACCCTTTCGTGGCCCGCAGAGGCTGATGTGTTCACTGAGCACCACAGAGAGACACTGATCACTGAATCTACCTTAGAAAGCAACGTCGTGCCTTTGGCTAGTTTTTTCTACAGAGAGAATGATAAGCATGTTGACTCATCTATGATAGTGCCTCAAGTCTTTCCCTTATCTATGACACTGCTCACATGCTGCACATCTTTTGTGCTTGGGAAACGTTTACACTTCAAGGACACCCGGCAATGCTCTGACCTAAACAAATCTCTGAGTAAACCTGAATTAATCCTCAGGCTTTCCTTGCATATTCTACAAAGAAAATCTGTTAACAAATCTGAACAATAGGTTGAAGTTTTGTATTTTAACCTGATTCATAACAAGCCTAGAAGGTTGATGCTCACCTAATATAGGCAAATTGAACATAGAGTTTGTATTTAACATGGTTAAATTCTCAAAACCCACTGGATCGCCGGCGACCCATTTTAGGCAAGGCAAGGCAAATTTATTTGTATAGTACAATTCAGTACAAAGACAAGTGCAAAGTGCTTTACATGATTAAAATAGAGGAAAATAAAACAGAATCAAAGCAAGTGGGAAAAACAATAAATAATAAAAAATGCAGAAACAAGAAAGAACATTAAAAACAGTTGGACTAAAGAAAATAAAAAAGTTGAACTAATTATGCCTAAACAAATGTGTTTTTAGTTTTAAAGTGTTTACATATCATAATTCAGAATGCATGAAAATGACACTGGTAAAATGTTTTTCCCAATATAGACATGTTAGACATGTGTTGGAAAGCTAAGATTCTCCACAATTCAACCACCTAGTTCATCTAATGGACATAGCGAGCACCAAAGTACAATTAACACAGATATAGCAGCATGTCAAAATGTACAAAATGACAAAGTAGCCACAACAAGCAAGCATGTCGGTATAAATGCTGTTCAAAAAAAGACCTATTATTGTCGAGAATAAAAAAACAACTTTTGAGTCTTGTTTGAACTCATGCAGCTTGGGCGTTTTACTCACCCAATTTTCATGTATATATTCAGAAACTAGAAGGTGTTACCTTTCAAATAATGTATCACACATGTAATTTGGGCTTACAGTTCCTAAATTATTTGCTTTTCCATTTGGGTATGCAAAATAGGGGAGGATTTTGTAAAATAGGTGGATAATAAGAGGTTAAAGGATAAATTCTGTGTTCAATTTGGGAAAATTAAACTGGGAAATAAATACTGAATCAAAAGGTGGAAGAGTGATCCTGTGTGCCTGTTTTTTTTATTTTAATACCCTGTAGATTTTGTTGGAGTCCTTACATCATGAACTCTTGAAGTCCAAATAGATCGTATATAAAATGCAGTTGGCTCAACCAGGACAGGTTTTAAACCATTTGGTATAAAATAGCCCAAAATTAGATTTGTTGCCATTAAGTAAAATGTAGAATAATTTTCTTATTTGTATTTGCTTTTATTTAAATAAAATTATTAACATTCTTTATGGAGATAAAAACTGAATCAGATGAGATGTTACAATCTTCTATGTTCATCTTCCCTTCTACGTGCATCTCAGTGTATCCTTTAAATTGTCATCATGCTTTACTCTCTTAACACTTTCAAAGTGTGTCTGGCTGTGATTTAAGAGTGTTGCACGGACATCTGTGCATGAATGTGTGTAAGGGGGGTATCTATAAATAAGGATTGCGGGGGGGATGGGTCACGAGCATTGGACTCAGTCTTATAGTGCAAAGACAGGTGTCTGGGATCACATTTCTCCTGCTGAAAGATCAGCCCTGCCACTCTCCCCAAGGCTGCTGTCTGTCACAAATATGAAAGAAACACTCACACAGACACACATCACAGACATATACAGTAATGGCAGAACCCCTCTGGACAGTAATGCACACACTGATGTCAGATAAACTGCTGATAAAGAAATAGGAGCGGTCATTTTCCATCCTTTCTGGCCTAAAGTCCAGCTTAGGAGCCTTTAACTCCAATGCTTAAGCTGTATCAACACAGTTAACACTCCAAGGCCATTAACAACCAACAGGTGCTACAAAACATTAACAAGAGTATGCTCACTTTACCCCCATGACTCAGGGAGGATTAGATGATGATGTAGGAAATTGTCAGTTCTGGTGGATAAAACAACTGAGGACGCATCAATCATAAAATACAACAATTTTATCTGAATATAAATAAGGAGGTGAAATAAAAATCAAAAAGTCTTACCCAGAATTTGACAAGAAAGAAAGCGTTGTGTGGCCCTTTGTCAAACAGCTCTTTCAGGCCTCCTTTCTTCTCTGGGAACTTGTCATAGATCTGCCTGACATCCACAGACTCTAGATAAGCGTCACTATAGCTGGGGTTGGACTGTCCGATGTGCACAAACAGATGCTTGTTGAACTGGGGAGAAAAGAGAGACATCAGAGGACAAAAACACAGAAGTGGTGAGTTTCCAGTTATCTAAACAGCAGTTGCTTTCTTACCTATTTATTTCTGTTCTGGGAGTAATATATTTGTAACAACTGCTTCAGTAAGACTTGTCTATCCTTCATGTTTTTTTTTTTTTTTAAACAGCTGAGATATTCTCATTAAAATCGCAAATGAATAAAGGTAGCTGAGCTTACTGTCTCCGAGTCCTGAGGTTGCTCTAGAAAAGCAGAAAACTCCAGCATCCTCAGCTTGGAGCTGGCAATACTTCTCCCTTGCCAAGGGGGGGCGCCGGGAGACATGGACAGCCCTGCTGTGCTTTCATAACCTGCAAAAACAGAGTTTGCAAATGTGCTGCTGAAGTAAAATGAAGGTAAAACTTGTTGAGACATAAAAACGACATAAAAGGTATTTCTCTGAGCTTTGCGTGAACTGTTTGTGGTGAGCAGAGTGAACCCATCTCTCCGATGACATGATGGCATCTTTCAACACAACAGAGGAGAGGAAGAGCACCCACCTGTTATCGGGGTCGGGCCTGACGTTTGCATGGCATAACTCTGTTGGGAGAAGGGCTTAATGCTGGGAAACAGAGACAGACAGGAGAGGGAGAGGCATGTTATGCTCGATCTCGGCCCCACGACCCCATCACATGCACTAATTGGACTGTGTAACCTCGAGGGATGCTGGGAGAAGCCTGGTATGCTGATCCAGACAGCCGAGGACTTTTCTTTCTATCTCTGCTGACATGTTTTGTTTGGCTCAGAAATTCTTTTCCTGGCTGAAATCTATCTAATGACCATAAAGTTAGCAGAAGGATGGACACTTACTCCTCATGGCCTCCTGTCTGGGCTGGAAGTGTCCCATGCCAGAACTAGAAAAAAAGGAAGGAGACCAAAATTACTGATACAAATCTACAAAACGAGT
>NW_015151538.1:145261-183753 GCF_000732505.1 Cyprinodon variegatus | reverse complement strand
TTTAATAAAAATTGGGAACTGGGGTGGTTTTTAGTTTAAGTACAGTGGTATTGGATGCAGGAGTTTGCCATGCATCCAGAGGGTTTTTGGTTGAAGCCCTGGCTCTGGCTTTCTTTGTCTTTGTGTCCTTGAGCAAGACACTTCAGCTGCACTGCCTTCTGATGGTAGTCAGATGGCTTGATGGTGCCGGAGTATGTCAGTAAGCCCCAGGGTGGCTACAATGTAGCTTGCTACCATGAGTGAATGACTGAATGTAGTCTAAAGTCTATATAAGTAAGACACTATTTACCTATTTCTTCATATATTTTCAAAAGAAACATCATGACTTTTGATCATTTATTATGACACAGAGAATAATAATGCGTGTTGATTGGGGAAATAAAAAAAAAAAACCTGTCCTTTTTTTTTTATTTGTATTTCTTAGGATTTTGAGCCATGCACTCCTACTTCATGTCTATAAGCTTCTTTGCATTTCTCCATTGAAATGTATAATTCCCTATAAAATAAACTGTGGTTTGTAGTTGTAATATTACAAAAAATGTATGAAGGATTCACTTTCATTTAGTTAAAGATACTTTATTTATCACAAAAGGACATAAAATGTTGTTTTGAGACGAGCCCAAAATAGAAACACCATAGACCCCTTGTTGGTAACCTGGCAACCCCTAAAATATTTATTTCACTCTACATTTAGGCATCATGTGAGGTAACAATACGTATTTGTAAATATTATAAATATTGAAATTTGAAACATTCAATTTCACGATCAAAATAAGGTATTTCATTAATTAACGGGACATGATGTTATATTTTTAATTATTAGGTAATGAATTATAAAGAAATAGTACATAACTAAGTATTTAATAGGAAATTTAAAGACACATTTCTCTATTCGTTTGAAAAAAATACTTATTTATTTGATATATGATTTTGTTTAGCTCAGGGATCTTATAATAATTATTCTAAAAATCCTCCCTCCTCCGTTGGTATGCCTGACTCCCACTTTGAAAACCCCTGATGTAGTTGAATCTGTGTTTTCTTGAAATGTAGGATAATTGACTTCAAATTTAATAAACCAAAACAATTCATTTAATAATCATCTGAGAACAAAAAAAAACCATGTTTTAATTTATGATCAAACCTAAAGAAATTTTTTTTCCATTTCCTGTTAATAAAAAGCCAAAACATTCCTGTGTGATTAATTGAAATGACTCACTCCACCAGCAGCGGGGTAAGCTGGTCTCGTAAGACCCTGAAGAGCCATCTTATTCTGGAAGGCTGTGGGTGAGATGATCTGAGCCGAGGACATGGTGGCCATACTTTGAAGGGCCTTGTCTTTGGCAGCCTGATCCTAGACAGATGGACAGACAGTGCAGTGTAAGATAAACTGCCTAAATAACACCACTTACTGTATTAGCTTTGGTTTGAGTAAACAACACCCTTCTTTTATCTAACATAATCACAGCCCTAAAAGGGGAAATGAGAGGCTGAGGGCTCTTGCATCATCTGTGAATCCCTGCCAGGCGAAGAGCTGGAGAGAAGGTAATATTACCATCACGGACCTTTAGGTCAAGAGTTAAGTTTATTGCTTTGGCAGGGGCAAGCTAGTGATGACAACTAGCTTCTGTTAGAGGTCACAATAGAGGTCAAGGAAAGGATCAGGATGGCACATTGATAAAGTTTTTAAATTGGCATTAACAGCATACACATATCCTTAAAAAGAAGCAAAATATGGGTCAACTAGAGAACAATTGCCATTGGTATAGTTCCTGTTTTAAAAATCTCCTCCTTCAGCTATTTCCAAACTACAGAGAGCTACCAACACTTGCCACCCAACCCAACTGGGCAAGGCCACACAGTGCATTCTTCTTCCCAGAACTAGAGAACACAAGGGCATAGCTGAAATATGGGGGTTACATGTGGCAGGGTTCTCAGTTACACTAAAGGCGTTTTTAAAAAGGCCGGCCACAGAGGCCAACCCTGTGACCAGTGTAGAGCCCTGCCAGCTAAACCCTGGTGGCTGCTGTCCAAGGTGAAGGAGAGGTGCTTTGGCTGCTGTGACTGAGAGCATGTAAGCAAATGCGGACGAGTAATGCAAACTGAGAAAGCACTGAATAGACAGGGATGTGTGAGCTCCCAGCAAACTTTTATTACCTAGTAAAAAGAGCTGGAGGCAAAGAGCTGATCTGAAAACTGTTTAAGGTCCATAATGATCAGAAACCTCTTGACCTTTTTACCCATACTGACATTTCCTCCACTCTGTCTTGGAATCTCTTTTCAATTAAAACAGCTGAACTTTAAAATAGATATGAATACCTGGCAAAGACATTAGTGCTCAAATTAACTACATTTAACAAAAAAAATGAATCTTATGCATTTGATAGACACAGAATCCATCTAAGGCAGATTTGTATTACATTTTTTATTCACTTTAGGCTCAATCCTCCAGATGAATGAAGAGAAACAAATAAAAAACAAGTAGAAGTTGACTCACGTAGCGTACCTTGAGCTTCACCTGGATCTCCCTGGCCTTCCGTCGGGCCAGAACTTGGATGTGACTAGACACCTGGAAGACAGAGAAAACAACAACAGGACAACTTTTACCTATGCAATTTAAAACACGGAAAAGGGTAATGACTTTAATCAATCAATATAATAGATGTATAGAGAAATACGATGGTAACTGGGGTGGTTTTTAGTTTGACCCACACATAGTTGGTCATTTTCTAATCTGTGAACAGACTTTCACAAAACAAAACCACAAAATGATTTGGTGTGGAAGTTGTCACTCTGAACAGAACAATAAAAAGTGCAGCGTTTTAATCAAGGGTCTGAGAGGTTAGCTTCTTTTTTGAACGCATCCTTTAATCATTCTGCATTCTACAACAAAGAGCTTGACTTTGATCAGTTATTTCCTTCCCTTGCCTTTTTGTTATTTGCATGTTCATTCCTTTGTTGCAAGACCTTTCTGGTATCGTACCCTCCTTTCAAAGAACTGCCAAAGGAACAATTTGACCCACAGCTGGTTAACACATAGAACAGGCCATCTCCATTTTCTGAAGCAAATTCACTTTGTTTCATCCTCTTGAGCTAATGTATTATCAACTTGTGTTTCTTGTGGAACCTGTAAAGTTTAGAAATGCTGGCAGCTTTTCTAAATATCTCAGGCTCATCTCATTTAGGCTTGGTTCACACAGCAGATCTTGATGTGCAATTCCAATATTTATACTTTATTTCTGAAATCCAATATTTTTGGCTTGGTGTTTTATTCTACTAATTAAATGCTAAGTGCAGAAGAAGAATGTAGACATCACACAGCAGTGCAGTGTGAATGAAAGGAGCTGACAGTGTCTTGGCCCCACATTTATCAAAAAAGGAAGGTAAGAAAAATACTGTGCATAAATATTAACAATTTCCATTTGCAAAGCAATCAATGACTGCTGATCTGTAGCGGTTACCCTGAAAATTATGTTAAAGTCAGAGAAAATACTTTTAATACTAGTTTGAAAACTATGAAATCTGAATCAGATTTTATATCACATTTGGAAGTGGCTCAAGTTATTTTTTAGGGAGTGAAAAGACTAAAAGTTGGGCTGCTTTGAAAAAGCTTTTAAAAAGTCTGATATGAGTCACATATGGACTAAAATATCTCGACTTGGGTCACATTAGCCTGCTGTATAAACAAAGCCTCAGACACAAATGCAGAAATATAACCCCAAATGTCTCTCTCTAAAATATTAGTAAAGTCCTGTTTTCACGACACGACTGTCTAACCTGCATTTAATTGCTTTTTTTTTAAAGTAGGAAACAGAAACTGACATAAATATATTTAAATATTTTTTGTTATAGATCCTCTGCAGAAATCAGAAATGGCAAATAATTTGATTGGTTGAAGGTAGACTAAAAATGGTAACCAGTTGTTAATATTTAAGTAATGTAGCTGATATAGTAAAGTAAAAATGTTAAGTGCCACACACATATATACAAATATGAAATGTTAACACTGACAATAAACACAGAACTTTTGTCAACCACATTGATCACAAACTGCAGAGATAAAAGAAACTGAGTTCGAACAAATTATGCTTAATTTTGTTGTTGGCAAATCATGTCACACTGCATCACACTGATAACACCAAACCAAAATACTGCATATTTGCACCAAATATATTTAATGCTCTAAACTTGCATATCAATGCTTTTTTTTTTACACCATGTTTTTTTTTGTCTTCCATACTGTTTACATTTGATCACTGCTGCACTTAAGGAATGAAAATGTCATTAAAGCTGTAGAAAACGAAATTTCATTTTGCATAGACGCTATGTATACAAAATGACAATAAAAGTTGTGTAAGTCTAAGTTAATTTTGATTCTATATCTTTTAATACTGCAGGATGAAGTTACACAAATATGATCAAATTATAAAAAAATAGTCAAGAAAGCTCAACTTTCAACACACATGGAGAAATATTGCTCTCTCTTTCTCACTATTTTTTGTTATAATCTGAAATCAGTTCATTTAAATAGCACATGTTCACAGCTCAGGTCATTCCAAGGCATTTTAAACACTTATTTCAGTGAAATCATACAAAGATTGCTTAAAAATGTCCCCATCTAAGGAAACTAAGCTGATTGCTTCAAGTCACTGACTTGTAGAATTCACTTGACTAGGATGAGAATATAGCAGCAGTGGACAGTTGCTTATATTGTGTCACTGGCTTTGCAGCAATCCCACATATCGAGCATGTATATGGAAACACCGTAAAGGAAAACCTCCCTTTAGCAGGAAGAAACCTGCGACAGAACCAGACTTGGTGTGAGCAGCCTTCTATCGCGGCTGTATTTGAAAGCTCAGAAGCACAAAGCCAGGAGTACTTTTCTGTTTAACTTCTTCTAAAAGGTTAGCTGTAGTAGTAGCAGCTCCTTAACCGGCTTCCTCTAGGATTCAGGATTCAAGACAGAGGAAGACAGGAACATAAGACAGAACTAAGTGTCTCTTCTATAGAAGGGAACATGAAGGCAGCAGCAGGCCAGCCTCCAGAGCAGCGTGACAGCTGAACAGAATGCCAAGACAGATGAAGCAACTATGGGTAGAAAAAATTACAGGTCATTAAGTTCAAGTGAGAGACAGAGAGAGAGATGTGGTGTGATGGAAGGGGTCAGAACCAAGGAGAGGTACTGTGTACAATAAAAAAAAGGCAAAACTTTTAAGTTTACAGAATATAAGTTTCAAGATGTCCTAAACTGATTCAAATATTAGATATTGGTCTGATATCAGGCAAATAAATTAATATCATGTTGCAACTAAAATTTCAAATATTTTTATTATCATAACACAAAGCCTCTGTCAAAGGTTGATGTAGCCCATTGGTTAATAAGAAATGGGTCAGATGTTCTCACACCTATTGTTGTTGCATATTGTTCTCTAATTAACAGCACTTGATAAAACCTTTTATAAAATTTCAAACCACAAAATAAATACTAAAAGAATGTAGGATTCATACTGTATCAGGTCAATATCGGTATCAGTCATTTCTCAGAGGTGCAATATCAGGACTGTATTGGAAATGACAACGTTATATCAGAGAATCTAAGCTTAGCTTTCTGCTAATGGTTTCAACCGAAATGGTTTTGTTAAAGAAACAACAAAAGATAAAAGAGACTGTCTAATGTACTCTCATGCAGGTAATATAGATGCCTATTCCCTGTTTCTTTAGTTCATGTTTCTCATTCTCATTTAGGGTTTGCTACAGCCTCCCTGTATACTTACTACAAGACATTGAGAAATGTATGCAGTTCATGTTGGGAAAGAGGGACTCTGTATCCAAACGTCCGCCCTTACCTCTAAATCCCTCAATCACTCTATAGAGCAGAGACTATAGTGGACTTTATAGTGAAATCAGTTAACTGACAGATGATCACTACTTTTCACTCCCTGTCAGTCACGTAACTCCACCTCCCCGCACCGTACCTCCGCCATATCTGTTATTTATTGCCGCCACAACAAATCCCATGATGCTTTGTGAGGAGAGGTCTTGCAAAGCAATCTGGGATATATCTACTCGTGTAATGACCAAGGATGTACACTACTTTTCAAGGTGCATTGTGGGAACTACTTTTTCATTCACTAGACGTTTGGACACCTATCTGAAATGGAGTAACCACTATATAGACCCCAATATAGTGATTAGGGTAGACGTTTGGACACAGACGGAGATTTCTGTTAGATAACAGGAAGGCTAAGTCTATTACATCAAAGTTGCTCTGTCTTATTTGTGGGTTTTCTGTTTTTGCCTGTTATGAAACATGATGGGTTTACAAATTTTGGAAGTTAGAAAAGCCAAAATCCAATAACTGTTTGATCGTTGAATGCGCCATAGATGGAGCTAACAACATTTATTGTGAAACTTCTTCCTGACTGAATTCTAACCAAAATCAGCTACTGTTTTTTCAACAAAAGCAAGATGTTTTGAAACCAAACCACAGAAAGAACGGGGAGGATAGAATTTATATGAAAGGAAACTGCTTTTGTCTGCAACATGTCAACACATTTCACATAATTCTGGCTGCGAGACAGCGAGGACTTCAGCAGATAACAGGAAGGCTGAGCAGAGTTTTAAAAAAAAGCCTAACTCCTACTTTTTACAGACTCCACCATCTGCACATCCTTCCTTCAGACACAAATAAAAACCCCTTTAGTCAATGCGGTTATTCCCAACGGCTAATCTGGTCAATTTCAAAATAAGAGGGATTGATTGGACGCCTGAACGGACCCTGCTCACATTTTGTGTGAAATGTCGCATGGCACATTTTACAATAGACATCGAAGCAAACATGGAACATATTGTCAAGTCTTGGTTTGATCCTTTGGGGTTTTTAACTCCTCATGGTAGTGATGCGCCTGTGGCTTTGCTGACTTAGTAATAAGGAAGTCAACGTTGGCTTACTTCATCTTTTAACTCATCTGCATTGTTGAATCTGATGTTTTTCATCTTTATAAATAGATTTTTTTGCACAGCTTAGATAAGGAACTTTCCTGACTAATCCACCACAGTGATACACAATTTCATATATTTCAGCAATTCAGTTGAAAAGGTCACCTTTACAGGCTAAACTCTGCAGGTTTTTGTCTCTATTAAAAAATATCAACACTTTTATATAGAATTTCCTCATAAAGAGAAAAAATGTGATACCATCTCTGCTATTATAGATATATACAAAAGATACAACAGGTCAGAGAGACTAAAAACATTACACTTCTACCTATCAGAAACATGTCACAAAATGACGAACATAACACTACTTTATCCACTGACTTTGTTTATAATATATGAGAATATTAGAGAACAGTTTCAGAATTGCTATTCCTTTAAACAAAATTTTGAGATTAAAGCTAATTCACTTAGACAGAAAACAAAAAGAGGATTCTCAAACTGAGAAAAAAAAGATTGTTCTTAAAATACGGTGGATTAATATCTATTAGGGAGAAACAGTTTGTTCCAGAAAAATTGTATAATTGTCAGCATAGTGAGACATCTGAATAAAAACCAGTGGGTTTCTCTTCATACCTTTTTCATCCTTTTCTCTCTTCTTTTCAAATTCTAGTCTAATTGAACAAAATAACTCAGAAGTGAAGCTTTCTTGCATCAGTCACTGTCACATATATCAGTTTATTCATATCATTTATATAGTAAGGATAAATTTCCAAATTCTTTGCCATCCTGCTTCACTGCCCCATCTAAATCACAGTATTCCCCAGCGTCTTTTCCCCTCTAACAAGCACCAGATCCACGAGGTGCTGAAGAAACAACACCGACATACGATCCTATAGCATCTGTGCATTGGGCCCCAGCCCTAAATCAATCATCATCTCTGCCTTGCCAAGCTGGAGGGGGTTCCACGGGGCGCCGGCGCATCACTCAACAGGATTTTCTCCGGTGGTTCAAAAATAGCAGGCTGCTGCAAATGGCATGCGGACAGAACTCACCTGCTTCCTGGTCCGTGTCTTCCCTGTGCGAAGTTTGATATACCTTGCTATCAACTCATTTCGTCCTGCCAAGGGAAAAAAAAAAAAATATTGAAAAAGTCAACATTTTTCTGCTTACCTATAGAAAATTATTACTATTTTCAAAACTGTGATAATTAAACAAAAAATACTGAATAAATAAAGTGATGCAAGGCTCTCTCTAAATAAGTGATAAGCATCCCATCTGAGCAGACCAAATGAAGAAGCATACAGCATATAAGGTTTATTAATAGAAAACACATAATAGAATAAGCTAGATATAAGCTGGAACATTTCTGCGTTTCTATAATTGAAACAGTGTTTCCCCATGCAAATACAGGGTTTATACAGGGCCTTTCAAATGCATTTACATTCCTTTCCAAGCTGTCACATCTCAAACACAAATGTCTGGCTATTTTAATTGGGTTTAAAGTCATAGACCAACACATAATGGCACAAAACTGTACATTATACATGACTTTCATTTTTTGTTTTGGTAGAAATAACTGAAATCATAATCTTGGTCATTATTTTATGAAAGACGGCAACGCTACAATTGAAGCTAACGGTCTTATGTCTCTTTTCTACAATCTTGCTGCACTGACACTGACATTTTGTTCAGTCTTGTCTCAGATTACCACTTGGACTGAAACAACCTTTGTTAGGGTCTAAACCAGGGGTCACCAACGCGGTGCCCGCGGGCACCAAGGGGCCCTCAAGGACCACATGGGGTGCCCTCTTCGTCTTCTGAAAACAGAAGAACTCATTCAGTGGGTTAAGTTTAATATTTTTTTTATTCTGTTGCTCTTCTTTTTAATCATTTATGTATTATTTCATCATGTTTCAGTGGTTTCAAAATGACATTAAAAAGAAAATTAGAAATGAATAAAAGAATACAATAAGAATAAAAATGAGTTTTTATGGATGAGATTCAGGCCCAGTCCACACGAAGTCAAAACGAACACGAAACGCTAATATTTTCCAGAACGTTTGTCGTAAAGACGGAGACGTAAAATAAATGTGATCGTCCACACGAATGCATGAAAACGCTGCAAAATGTATGCCAGGCCTGTAAGTGGCGCTGTCGTGCCAAAGCAAAAATAGGCGACGAAATGTTGGGCATGCGCACTAATATTTATACATGGTTGGCCTGCGGGTCCATTTTCGTGGTTCAGTCAAATTCAGGTGCTGAACTATGTCGTCGATATTGCTCTGTTCTTCCTGGAGATATTCCAGAAGAAGAAGATTCTGTTGTAAGCCCGACAGCAGGGTGAGTAGCATGAGCAGCAACCATTCAACACAATACGGCGCCATTGTTATTGTGATACTGTGTCGCGCATGCGTGTTTAGAGGCGACGCTATGACACATGCGTGTAAAAAAAAAAAAATGCGGTTAGAGCTTAAAGAAGGAAACGCGAAAACGGCGTTTCAAAATCTTCCCACTCTGAAGGCTGAATAAAAAAAAGGTTGTTTTCCGGCCCCGAAAAACGCCGGCTTCGTATGGATGAGAGGCTGGTTTGGTGAAAAATTTGTGCGTTTAGGCCAGAGTTTGGCTTCGTGTGGACGGGGCCTTACTGTAGGTGAACACTGATCCCTCCAGTTCATAGGTCAGTATTGGTAGCCCTTCCTATGACTCGGTAGCCATGAAGTAGCCCTCAGCCATAAAAAGGTTGGTGACCCCTGGTCTAAACTATTCTGGTTGAACTCTAGCTGTATGTGAAGTGTTGTTGTTCTTCCGGAAGCTGAAACTTTATGTCATTACTAAGTTCAGGGTTAAGGTTTTCTCCCAAATGTGTCCTGTAATGATCCCCATCCACTCAATACAGCTTCGCCATCCCTGCCTCACTGCCTTTCTAGCTCAGGTGGTAAGTCACCGGTTCTGCAAACAGGAATCCCGAGTGCGTATCCCAGGGGGGGATGAGCTGCCAGTGTGGGTCCTTGTGAAAACCTGCTTTGAGGAGTGGCGGTCTATATCTTGAAATACTGAGGTTCTGAGTTCAAGCCCCAGTCCCATGGACTGCAAGACCCCTGACCCCCGCACTGCATAATGGCCCACTGTTCCCAAAGTGGATCGGTAGAATGCAGAAAGTGAATTCTGTTGGTCTGTACAGTATAATGACAATAGAAAAATTAATTTACAATACTATGTCTTAGATCTTACCCATGGGCCATGAGTTTGACACATAGAATGTACAATAACATTTTCTTGCATTGTAAATACACATCTTACTTTTTAAATTTATTTATTTCGTAAATGTTTTTAAAAAGCCCTGTACCATTATCTCACACAAGTTTTTTTTTTTTTTTTTATAGTGGTGTAGCCTATCGCATAAAATCGCAACAAGTTCTATTCAAATGCTTTAAACCCCCCCAAAAAGGAAAATATTAATATTTTAAATCTATGCAAATTACCAGTGGTGGAAAGTAACAAAGTAGACTTACTTGATTACTCTACTTAAGTACTTTTTTTTTTAGTATCTTAAATCAGAGATGGGGACTCGAGTTTGTGACTCGTACTCGAGTCGCACTTAAGTCGCATATTTAATGACTTCAGACTCGACTTAGACTTGCATTTAAAGGACTTCAGACTCGACTGAGACTCGTGATTTCCGACTTGTGAACAATATTTTATTCCAGTGTAAAAACACTTATTCAAGTTTTTTTTGTTTTACTAACTTGACTGATCGCCGCTCGCCTTACCCGCACACAGAAGAAAACTCAAAGACCCAAACCGTGAAGCGCTCAAGTTCAAGTGTTTTATTTATACAAAAAGCCACAGCAAAAGTGGCATAATAAAACAGTCCTTTTCTTCTCCTGATAAAACCTAAAATTCAAGGGTTTTCCTTAAAAATCAGAGGCTGGAAGTTGGGCTCCGCTTGTAATGCTGCTTCTGGTGAGAGTGATCGGCCAGGAGCACCCACTGGCTGATCCACAGACTCTGCGGCGCTCCAGCACTGTTCCACTCCCTGGCGTGCCACACCCCTTTACAGACCGATCCAGCTAAAAAGAGAAGCAAGGAGAACGCCAGCATCCACGCGCCAAAACCCCGTCGGAAGATATATTCCTGTTTATGCTTTAAGCGAGGGGGAGCGCTACTTACAGGCGAGGTTCCTCCTCTGCCCTAATACTTCTTACTGGTCCATCAGTGCGCACGGATCCCGCCTGCATCTCCCCCAGCAGCGCGTCCGTCTCTGTCACCTGCAGATTCCGTTCTCCTTCTCCTTTCCTTCAGACTCCTTTTATGTCGGCTTTAATCAGCCCTTGCTCACACCTGAGCGCAGCAATTACGCAGCGCAATTAATGCACTCCGCCTCCTCAGACAACTACTTCAGTCCAGTGCGCATGGATTGTCACAAGGGAAAAACAAACCAAAACAACCCAACATGCATGAAAAATTCAAAAGTCTAAAATAAAGGAAAACAATCATATAAAAAAGAAACATCAAAACATGCAAAGCTCAAGAAGAAAATACAAAGAAAAACAAATCATATCTTCCTCTCCAAACATGCAAAGCATAAAACTAACATTAAAATGAAAGAAAACCATAAATCATATTTTTCCCTGTGCAACACACTGACGTCACTGACGCAACATTACGTGGACGGCAGGATTGTGATTGTTTTTTTTTTTTCCACAGTCCTCATTTTCAATAAAAGAGCAGACATTTACTGCTAAAACTAGAAAAAAGTTGTAACCACAAATGTCAGGAAATACTGTAAGAAAATGCAAAACTTATCTGGAAAAAAATTTTGCGTGTGCTTTTTTTAATTGTATTTTTAATTTAGCAGTTCAAGATAATGATAATTCCATAGATATAATAGCGACCTTTAAGCTATACCGTCTCAGTGACGGAGATGAAAACACAAGGAGAAACAAGCAAGCACAAAAATTATTGCACTTTTTTAAATTAATCAAGTGATTAGAATTTTTTGTGCGATTAATTGATTATTGCGACAGGCCTTCTCAAGACTTGAGACTTGACTTGGACTTGAGCTCTCAAGACTTGAGACTTGACTTGGACTTGAGCTCTCAAGACTTGAGACTTGACTTGGACTTGAGCTCTCAAGACTTGAGACTTGACTTGGACTTGCAAAAAATGACTTGTGAACATGTCTGTCTTAAATTTACTTGAGTAATTTTTAGGGGGAGTGATTTCTACTTCCCTACACTTCAAGGAAGCTGCTAGTTATTTGTTCCATTTGATCAGCCTTTTAGATTTAATGACGTTCCACAGATAATAATAATAATAATAATAATAATAATAATAATAATAATAATAATAATAATAATAATAATAATAATAATAATAATAAATCTTATTTGCACTGTAATGCACTTTGCATTTAAGAAAAAATCTCAAAGTGCTACAGGTAAAATTCTCATAGAAGGGTAAAATCAAAATGTAAAACCTTTTGAGACCTTGTATTCAATTCTTGCAGAAACAGGAAGCCAGATTTGAGAAATTTAGAGCAGATATTATTAGTAGTTTATTAAGACGTTAGTTGTTGCCATGTGGCCAAGTTGTTCAGTAGGATGAGTTACCAAAGCAGAGTTGTTGTTTCTTTGTGGTAATAGATTCAGCCTTAAACATCTATTCTCTAATGAAAGTGTGATAAGAACCGAGACTCTTCTGTTTTCTTTTTGGTTTGATTTTAAATAAGAAATAATCTAAATATAACATTATTTTTTGTGGCATTTTTATGCTGAGGTTCTTTCCAGGTCTAGAATCTGTAGCAGAGTGGTTTTAAATGCATGTACTTTTGAATACTTTAGTTTTTTTTTTAAAGTGAGTACTTCAATAGTTTAACGACTAGATGTTTGACCAAGTAACTTTTACTTGTAGTTGAGTAAGATTTGACTATGAGTATCAATACTTTTACCCAAGTATTACTGCCAAGTACTTTGTCCACCACTGCTAATTACTGATGCAACGATATCAAGATCTATGTCGATATCTGATATGAATATTGTTATTATAGCCAATAATCTGTAGTTAATATTGTTGAAAATATATTCTCTATATCCCCACAATTCTAACAATGAAAAACAACCATGCACCTAATATTATTTTTATGATTTAGTTAAACACCCCCAATTCTGCATTGCATCACTATTATTGCCACATGCACAAACAAGTACTGCATAGGCAACTCCCTTCCCACCCAAAACACATGATCAAGGGTTTTTTAAACATTGAATAACTACTACTAATCAGACAAATTAGATATTTTTAAAAAAATGACTAACAATGACCTTTACTTGTGTTGGTTTCTAAATATACATTTTAAATACAAATGTATATATATAAAAACATCTTATCATTTTACTTCCTCTTTATATTTGTGCGCTACTTCGCTTTGGTTTGTGACACAAAATCTCAGTAAAACACATTTACATTTTTGGTTGACACAAGAAGTAAAAAAAAAACAACAACAACAAAAAAAACATCAAGGAGTATGAATGTTTTTTGTAAAATATATTCTATGTATAAATCAGTGCACAAACACATGCAGAAAAAAAGTGTCACGGTTGTCAAGTGTGTCAGCACCGAAGGCTTTAAGTGTATCATGTTAGTTTATCACTAAGTATACAGTCCTGTCTGTGTGAGGGCTTGAATCAGTCTCAAAATGGCCCCTGGAGCCTTCGCTCAGCTCATGTCTCTGCAGTCAGCGTGTGTTCCTGTGTGCTGCTGACAGACAGGTCACGCTGGCAAAGCAGGTGGAGGCTGAAGCCATGAGATCCTCAGACAGGAGTCAGGATAGACAGGACACACGCCAGGCCGGTCCGGTGAGACCACTGGTTTGTATTTATTTGTTTATAGAATAAACCCTTTTTCCCTGACTAAATCACACACCTGCTTTACACATAATACAGATATTAAATCCTAATAGATATAATTTTATGATTAACACACACTTGATTGGGTGAATCTTCAGTCAGATACAAAAAAGAAAAACTTAAGTATAAAATCAGGCAAAAATTTGCATCACCTCCTAAACACGTTCATTTTTCCCTGGGCACCACACCACAATGCGAGTTTACACACGAGATAGTCATGCTCCACACAGTGGTAAAAACCTACCACATCTTTTTGTGACATACTGTCTCTTTGGTCGGACGTTTCAACACTCCGCCACCCTAAGAAGAGGAAACCAGACCCCGAACGCCGATCCCGTCGGGTATTTTGTCAACTAATAAAAGTGATCAGATTTTGGGCGGAATTCAAAGTGACGTTTCTGTCTGCCGATAATGTGAATTCAAGCTACTCACAGTTCATTCATGAACAAATCAACACAGAAAGCAGTTATTTGGCGACAGGTCATTAAAGTATTTTGTGCTCTGAACTAAAAAGACAACATTAGACTCCATTACACTGAAAAATTCACACAGTCAACAAGAATGTTATCTCAGCCCCGCGTTCACAAAGCAGACGCCACTAAGCCAAAACATACCCATCAAGCTTAGAAGTCAGCAATTATGCCTCTTTTTGATAGAGAGCAAAGAGTAATGATGTTCTTCTAGGGATCAATTAAAAGCTGGAAGAACACTTAAATATATTTGCTCCAAGAGGAAATTGGTATTTAGAGTTAGTGATGTTTATTAACCACAGCTGGTAAAGCGGTGTCTATTGGAATAATGATAAACAGCGGTCTTAGTGTAACCTGGCATAAGATCTTGTGATATTAAAATGCCACAATATTTCTTGTCAAAGTCAGGTCTGCCTCCGAAAGCACCATTAAGTCATTGCATCTGGCGGTGTTGTTATGATAAGACTCAGATCTGTAGTTCAGGGCTTTAAGCTTATTACAGATCTATTTTTGAGACTCATATTTAATTAAAAAATAAGTCGTTCCTGTTGTGTTGTTCTGTTATGTGACAAAATCTACTTAAAGGGACTGCTTGCCAAACAAACTTGGTTTCATAATATCTGAAGAACTATTGTCCAATTTTGGTCATTTATCTGACTGTTTATTTCAGGTGTTTATTTTTACATAAACATTTAATAAACTAAACAATAGATGCTAATTTTGTGTGATTTATTTTTTTATTTTTGTCTGATTGGCTCCCATAATTTTTATAGCCTTTCTGAACTACAATTGCACCAGAAATTTGCCAGAGCTACCCGAAAATTATTGTTTTTTTTTTTCTTAGAAAATAAATAAACCACCAGCTGGCAATACCAACTTAAATACCTCAACAGCAGTGATCAAACAAATGGTTTCTCAATTTAAGCTCCACATTTTAAGTTTTAAAATCCCTGCAGCCTCAAATTTATTCAACCTCCTAAAAACAAGGATCTTAACAACTAATGAGTTCAGCACTCTAAAACTTCCAGAAAGACAGCAAAAGAATCCAAGCTCTGAAGGACTTTTAGGTATCCTTGGGATTTTCGTCTTATTTAAAGTTCCGATGAAGCCCAAGCTTCACTTTCCTCAATGGCAAACATGATACTTTTTGCCAAGATGTCATTATATTTGCAAGATCGAATGCTAGTTCCCTGCCACATCCCTCTGGCTCCCTGAGCAAGACCCTTGGATTGCTCCCTGGGCACTGCAAAGTGGCAGCCCACTGCTCCCCAAACTGGACGGGTTAAATGCAGAGAGTTAATTTCTCCATTGTGAGAACAATGAACTTCAATTTATTATTTTGTTTTATGTTGCAAGTCTCCAGTGCCAAATCAAGAAGGACAGGCCCATCCCATTACTAAGCCACTGCCATGCTGAGGTGCTGAGTCTCTGCTATTGCAGCACTGCAGCAAAAAGAAAAAATCCAGCATGTGAGCAAATGTCACTTTATATTAATATTGGTGTAAATGAGTACCTATGAGCAATTATTCTTTTGGACTAATTTACCAGGGTATCTACTATTTTGACATGCCCACTCCAAATATATCTCTTTTATCTCAAGCCCCCTTGTGCCAACTAATAGAAATCTTTATTAAGACATGGTATAAATGTGTGCATTTATAGAGAATTATATTTAGAGGTTTGAAAAATGTTGTCTAATTTATTCATGCAAAACAGTTCAATAATATTTAACTTGGCAAAAAAGTGTAATTTAAGGTGCTGGTTGAATCATTTTACTGTGTTTTCCCCACATTTATTGGGTTTAAAAGTATTTTAATCTTAAAGCTAATCAAGACCAAATATAAAAGGCTGATGCTCATGGTAGCACACATGACTGCCCAAGTTGCTAATTTCTTTTTTTCTGAATCTTATTTTCTTGTTGAGAAAATGTAACTCTTCAACCATTCAGTTTATTAGAAGCCCTTAATACAGATTTTTTTTTTTTTATCTCCTTGGTTATTAGGAAAGTTTGACATTTCCTTAGCAATCAAACTCTTGAAAAGATGTCAAAATGCTTGCAGTACTTGATCTGAAATTAATGTTTAGAAAAGATTTCCTTCACTTCTCTAGAAAATATCTTCACTTTTCAAATAAAACGCACAATGTCTATCCAAGGGATATTTTAAGTAGTGGAGATGCTAACTCTAATCTTTTTTTTTAAACCACTAAACTTGTTTGGGGGATTAAAAAAATGTCCTGAAGCCAAGATGCGGTTGCACGTTATTAACCTGCAAAAATATATCAAACATAAGTGTATCCATCTCTAAAGTTGGAACTCTTTTCTAATAACTAATTATGGATTATTTTAAAAGATATTTCACCACCAACTCAGTAAAGGACAAACTGTTTTCATCAGAGTGATAGTGTGGCTTTCCAAAGTGGTCAGGTTCACATTTCAAGCATTAAACAACTTGGGGAGTCAAAGACGCTTTCCCTGATGCACTAGTATCAGATGCCTTACCACTCCTAGTGTGAGTGCTAGACTCGTCAAAAATACCCTCCAATGCACCCATGAGATCAGAGAGGCGACTCAGTCACACAACGATGAGATCATGATATCCAAATCCAGTAGCCCAGATACAGAAGTTGCTCCAGCCAAAGCTGTAGGAAAGTTATACATTATACCCTTACAAATTGCTCCACATCTTGATGTTTATTGCGCCGCCCACAGTCACGGAAATTCCTGGAGGGGAATTTGATTCTGGAAACATTCCTTGGGGGCATGACAAGTCCATTTTTTTTCAGGAGTCCAAAGTTCTCTTAATGCCTCAGTAAATAACTGAGACAATTCTAGTAATTTCACCAAGATGTGATAAAACAGATCATGTGTAAAACCACTGTCTTACTAAAGCATAGGAATGAAATGCCATTAAAACGGTTATTACTAATGTCTCTAGATGCCCAAAGCAGGGAGTTAAAAACAAATACTCCAGAAAGGGGCTGGTTCATTAAACTGTTGATTCTGGGGTCTGCATGTGTGCCTCACTCATAAGTTTTGTTTTGTTTTTGAATAAAATACCTTAAAATGTAAAATTTCCCATCCTCTTTACATTTATGCTCTATTTTGATGCATTTTTTCACAAAAAATCGCACAAAAAAAAGTAAAATGTAGAATTTCACAAAACAATCTATTTTTCAGATAATAAAGCAAAATGCTAATGCTCAATACTGATCAAGCACTGGCCTCATGGTTTATCCAGCTGTATGTTTGATAGTGGTCTTGACATTCCTAATAGTAGACAACATGACCTAATATCCAAACCTGGGAAGTATTATTAAATATTTGCAGAACGTAGTTTGTCTAGAAGAAGAAGTGAACCAATGAAGCATTAGAAGAACTGTTAGGCAGGTTCTTAGATGTCTCTCCACAACCTTGTTGGCAGAGGTCAGGCAGAGGTGTTCAGGGTGAATGAAGGAGGCCCACAGAGTCTCCTCTAGAGTCTGCCTCTGGGCACTGCTGCTCATAAATCTGCCTCTCCTCAGTCAGGAAACAGCCATTGCTGACCTGGTCTGATTTCTCTCTCTCTCTCTGAGTTTCCGCCTCGGTTCAATGCATTCCTGACATTCCAGTTTAGTGACCGGTTCACCTTGGCTCCTACATCTGCTGCTATGACACAGTCAAGTGTCTTTTATGTGTGAGTACATGTCTGCGCAACAAAAAGCAATCTACAATATGTAAAAAAAAAAAAAACATTACTATTTCAATTTAGCTGAATAGACACTAATATTTTTTCATGAATATGTTTTCTGTACACAGATTTTATGTTCCACTGTTTCATGTAAAGAGAACAGAGGTCAAACGCAGCCATGAGGAATCTCTAGAGCGGGTGTTATTTGTTCCTTAGGGGAGTCAATCAGCTATTAGGAGCTACTGTATGATACCAACAACATACAAAATTGTATATTAGCCCAGCCTAACCTGAAGGGATTCATATTCTATACCTAGCAAAATCCAAATATTTACAAAAGTCAATCAAAGAAATTTCCTTCCCAACTCTAATTTGGTCAGGATATTACATAAACATATTTCTAACATCAGCTGATCCAGGTACCACGGGTGTAAATTAGCACTGAAGATATGACTGGTTACAATTTAAGGGGAAAAAACTCATCATTCTCATTATCTAAGTACAATGCAGGAATTTTATTCAAGTTTTTATGTTATTGAAAAAAATCATAAAATCATCAAATCATTTTATGACAAATGAAATGTTGATGCAAGTTTATGGTGGCCAGTAGCTAAGACCCCAATCAGAAACTTGACCAAACTTCTGTAGTTTGTATGCTTTCCTGTAATGCAGCCATATCAGTTCCAGGGTCCAGAAGTCTGTAAACTATTCAATTAAGTGGTTCGGGCATAGAGCTTGGAATCCTGAGGTTGTGAGTTAGAAACCCACTCCCACAGACTGCCACCCTGGCACTCTGAGCAAGACCCTTAACCCCTGATATATCCCTGGACGCCCCACTGGTACCCAAAGGGATGGGATAAACACAGAGCTAAATTTCTCCAATGTGATATCAATAAAGTTAAATTATTATTAAGTGGTAGTAGAAAGATTCATAATCTTTTTCAGATGGATTTCTGCTCTTATTGTGTGATGTAAAAATTAAGAATACTTGGAGATTCTCAGTAAACTCAAGATAAGATGCAATGTGGCTGTTTTTTTAAGTGGAAACAATTCTGGTAAATATCAGTTGTCAACCATAATGGTTATAAATATAAGTATTGGCTCATAATTTTGTATGCCTAAAGTAAATGGATCAACTTAGCTAACATAAATCAGGCTTATGTTGGAGGCAACATCCGATCCGCATTTTTAGTGCCTGCCGTGACCTGAATGACTGAGAATTTACACAGGCATGTTAAGTTACAGAATGCACTGGTCAATATCCTGTGCACAGCAAAACATCCATTTTTATTTCTATTCTGTAACTTAAAGGTGTAGATGGTGATTTTTCTAAAAAAAAAAAAGAAAAAGAAAAAAAGAAACAGGTTAGGAAATATGAATAAAATTTGATTTATGCTCAGAAAAGAAGATGCACCAACACAATGTGTGCAGCTTTTACACTCAATTCGGCATTTCCACTTCAGCCTAATATTTTTCCAAGGGGAAAAGTACTGCAGAAACCACAAGTTTCCAACACCACACTACATGAGGAGGTAAAAAAAAATACCCTTTCCACTTTTATTAAAGCCTCTCATCCAACAGGGACTAATTTATTTTCAAGAAATGTTCTCAATCTGCAGTGATATTTATGGGCTTCATCACAAAATGTCTCTAGAGGTTTATGTTTAGGAATCCCAAATGGTAGCTGTTCCATGCAGACCTTTTTGCATGGTTCAAAATTTTCCTAGGTGCGGATTACGGAAAGCTAAAATGTTGTAATGTGGGCACACAGACCTCAGGGCGCGTGAAGCATAAACAAAGCTTAACTGTGCACGCCAAGACCCTTCTATATGCTCTTCCGCTCCTCAGGGGAATTGCCTATCAAATGTGTACGGGCTAGCCCTGTTGACCTGAGTCAGAGTCAGTATTTATTTAGCAGCCAAGAAGCCAATGGTAACATCAAACAACTAATTTCCAGCCCTACAATATATTCTAACATATTTACAAGTCAGCATCTTACTGACAGATTTTTAACAAAGCAGCGATTATTCACTCCAATGTCTTCTTCATCCAAGCAACCCTAAAGGCTCATAGGTCAGCTGGTGAGAGGGACACATGAATCTCTCAACTTACTGCCAAAGTTTGAACCTGAGTGAAGATTCATTGCTGCTTTCCGCTGGCCTTTTCATCGCATCCTTAAAATGGCTAGCTAATACAAAGGCATATGCTTTTTTAAGCCAGATTTGGTAAGCATGATGAAATTGTTTCCAACCAAATCCCAGTTAGAGAATAAATCATTATGTGGGCAATATATAAAATAAAACCAAATATTTACTCTTTTAGCCCTGTCAGTTGTTTCTACTACCTCCAGGAAGGCAGATGCATTAAAATGTGTGAAAAGCATTTGTCATACAGATGTTTGGAAACAAAGAGTGACATAAACCAAAGGTCTGCCAAAAAAAAAAGAAAAAAAGCAGTGAGGCAAGAGTAAATACAGCTGGATCAAAAAAAACTAATTAAATAGACATAAAGAACAATTACAATTGCAAAAGTGACTCACAAATCAAACTGGCAGATATATGATAGCAAATAAACAGAGAAGATAATCATATTTCCAAGGCCGCATTCTTCTGCAGGGAGCTGTCAACACATGGGTACAAGTTTGGGACTTTTTCCTTCCCCATTGCAGCATGAAGCCCTTTCACTACAGCACATCTCTGTAGCTGGGAGCCACACAAGGCAGGAAATGTTTTTCTTGGCCGATGCACACAAATTACTACTAGTCCACATAAGCACTGCAATATCCCTGACACCCTCCCTAATAAGCGAGCTAAAAGGTCTGTTGAGTAATGGTTGTTTGGTTGAGCAAAACACAGAACATTTTAAGGAAAAATGTGGAGCAGACTGTGAGCTAAGGCTTTCAATTCAGTTGAAATTTTCCAACCCATAACAAGTGAAACACATTCCTTGTTTTTTAGATGTTTTGAGATATAGCATTTGATTGTTTAGTAAGGAATGGCATTTACACGTCATGCAGGAATTCAGCCTTAAATTCAAAGTATTTCACTCTCAGCAGACAGACGTCTAATTTTGCTTGTTTTGTCTATGAATCCATATTTAGGCTGCACAACAAGACTCAATGACATTTTTAAAACCACCAAGTCATCTCTTAGCAATTGCATGTATGCCTTTCAAGATATTCTTAGCAGATATTTGATTTGGCCACCTGATTTAATAACACCCATCAGCACTTTAACAGCATTAACAACAATAAAGACCTCCAAAGAGGCTTTGCATCGATTGTGGTTGCCTGAATGACTTGAGCTGTTGACCAAAAGTGATCGCAGGGATGGGATGGCGATAAGAGCAAGAGCTCCAGGGGCTACGCTGACTGTAAAGGAAGGCCCGGCACGGCTGTTTGAGGGCAGTGGGGGTAAAGCAGGCCAAGCACAGCTTCGGTCTTGTCTTTTTCTCAAGTCATAAATCTGGATTTGTCACAAGGCTGTCAGGTTGAACTTAGGGAGCAGCTGGAGGCAAACTGAGAGGAAGACGAACAAATAGACACGCAGATAGACAGAAGAAAATTCCCATTAACAACAAAGAGAACTGCCTGAGACAAAGAAACTAAACAGGGACAACCTGAACTAAAGAAATTAAAGGAAACACAAACTTCTCCTTCTCTCTCTCTCCAACATGGGAACAGCTGAGAGATATTTGTTGTGCCCCAAGGCGCAGCAAAACATCATTGGCCACCTTGGTGTTTATTCGTTCACCTCTCATACTCCCCTCCAGGCACTCAAAGGGTAAACGTCTATTCTAGTTTAGGGTTACAGCCAAGTTGCCTTGAACCCCCGGACTTCCATGCACACATGCCATTCCTGACAAGCCATCGTGCTCCCTAGTGCGCATCACCTGCCCCTGCCAAACCCCCCCACCCTAGAGAAAGGGGTACCTCAGTACCTTCTTCGACAAAACCCCAACAATGTTACCCACCAAGGACTGCCCCAACCAATCCCAACCTCCGTGACTAAGAGAGAGATACCTGCCCCTCCTTCCTCTGCCCCCCTTCGGCCACCCCAACTATTATTACAGGCTTTATATGGGTTTAAGTGTTGATCAAGGGATGGCCGTGACCTCAATCGACAGCTAAGCTAGGCTAGGCAAAGCTGGGAGCTAAAGGAGCTGTCTGGCACAGTGACAAAACAAGGCGATGACAGACACTGTCTGAAAGCGCCACCGCCTGCATCCGCCCAGTTTTCCACCAAGCAGATCCGCTATCAAACAGTCGGGCAGAAGGCCTCTCTTTGACCAAACCATCTGTCACCAAATATCTTTCAGCAAAATTCTGCAGCAACCTCACCTTCCTCACACATGTTTGAAAATGACATCAGCATAAGAACCACTAAGGAAGCATTATTGTTAGTAAAATCCTGAAATTATTCTTTAATACATAAACCATAACACAAACCAGTTCAGTTATTAAGAAAATTCGAATGACAGATAGCAGTAAATTCCCAGTAGTTTGGCACGCATTCCAGTTAAATGATCTGTTGAGTACTACGGCTTAACAGAGTATCATTTATAATTTTTCAAATGTACATCCTTCTAATGGAATATGAAACTCAAAGTGAAACTAAAATCTTACTTTGTTAATAAGCTAAGATATTTGTTGTGGTTAAGTGAAAAAGCTATTATGAAAGCTAATATTATGAACACTGCATCTGCGAGTGAGACATTTTTGTTCCTCATAGCCTAAAAGACATAGGCCTCATGCGTTTTGGACACTCTTGTAGTATGTAGTTCACGAGTAGCCATGTTTAATCCACCATTAAAGGGTTTTTTATGGCGTTAGCCAACAAACTCTATTAAAGACGGTGCTAAAAACATTACAAAAGCACTGAAGAATAATTCATCGCTTAATTCAAAATTGTTCATCTGGCAGCTTTTTATACCATCTGCACATAAAACTAACAATGACAGAATCGTTGATTAATTGTAAGCCCTTTGAGAATAATGTGACTGGCTACCATTAGTGGGTAACAGCACTAACTTCAGAATTTGATTTGTAGCTTCCAATTAGTGCTAAACAAACTAAATATTTCACAATCTTTGATGAGTCTAGAATACATTTCATTATCTCAAGTTTAAACTAAATGATTTAGATGATTAACCTATACTAGAAAATAATCCACTTTGAGCAAATTTTCTTTAAAACCTATTTTGATATTTATTATATCTTTGTCGTCACTGACTGAGAAAACTTAAACTCAGAGCTGCTGCTCTGCGAGATGTTAAACAAGTATTAACAACTGTTCTTTCAAGTCAAGGTTGGAAAAGACTGTGAATTTCTCACTATGTGATCTATTGGAAAAATAAATAACAAAAATAAAAAACTTAAAATTTTCCCTAACATCTAATGGAATGAGTGATCTTATATATCAAACCCTCAAACTGAGGACTGTGGGAGCTTCAGCTCAACAGCTGCACAGGAAACGTGAGGGATGTGAATCATGAACATAAGGAGATGAACATGTGTGTTCTAGACAGCATATGAAACAAATTGTGAGATGGGTTTAACCCAATTTCAAGCTCTGAAGTTTTTGAGAAAAGATGTTTGTTATGTCCTCATTAACTACTACCAGATTTTTCTCTGCCTGTATGTGACAAAGAATAATACTGCTGCACACTGCTGGTAAGCTGGTTGAATTTAGGCTAATATACCGCTCCCCTGTTTAAATTAAAGGAAGAAGAAAAAATATTCAGGGTTTAAAAGCTGAAATGATGCTGAAAGAGAGTTATCTATTATTACTTACTGTCTGTGAGAGCCCATTTAAAATAATACCTAGTATTAACTTGTTATTGCATTGTTAAAAAAAGTTACAGAAGGTTGTGGATTAGGAATTTAAAAATTCCTCCTAAATTTAGTAGGTGATTTTGCTTTAATGTCTAAAGCCTGTGTGTGTAGATATCAATAAGTTAATTTTTGGTCTCATGTTATAATTATTATAATACATTATTATGTTGTATATAAAAGCCCTTAAGTCCTGAGTTAATATTTAGAATTTTTGTTAACACGCAGTAAACTTGTGGTATTTCCAATCAAGGTTATTATTAGGGATGCACGATATTGGGATTTTGGCCGATATCCGATATGCCGTTATTTTAAAACTCATGTAGCCGATAACTGATAACGATACTGATGTTAAAGCTGGACAAAAATAAGTAGTCATTGAAAATAGCAGTTTTGTTATCCATTTCTGACACTTTGAAAAATAATATACTCAAATATATTTTCATATGCTGATATCAAATAGATTTTTAAAAACGCGGTATCGATCTATTTTACTTTCAAAATCTCGTGAAATTTCATCGTTCTGTTACAAACTCTCGTGATATTTTGCAAATTCTTGTGAGATTTTGTTAGTAAAATAGATCAATACCGCGTCAATATATCAACATATAAAAATATGGCAAAATTTCTTGAATTTTCGGGGGATTTCGTAGCATAACGATGACATATAGCAATATTTCATTAGTAAAAGAGATTGATATGGTGTTTTTAAATGGCAATATATCAGCATATGAAGATATTGTGATATTTTAATGTATCAATATTTTTAAGTTTTTAAGTCTGTAAAAAAGAAGTTTTTGAGGAAGAAGAAGAAGTAGTATTTTTTTAGACTTTAGAAACTCAGAAGCTGATCAAATATCGGGTTCAATATCGGTGGGGTGGCCGATGTCCGATATTCAGTTTTAAGGCCGATACCGATAGGGGGCCGATTATATCGTGCATCCCTAGTTATTATATTATTGTTACTATATCATTTTTAAATGCTTCCTTTTCAAAGTTAAGTTTGTAACCAAATATATCCGTTTTGACCATAAACAACAGATTGTGAACATTGGACATTGCATTACTATTAGCTAAGGTTAATAAACCATCAATTATAGCTTAGCTATCCTGCAGGGAAGCCCATTGATCTCAAAGCTGGTCTGGCATTTCCTGGCCTTGTTGTCAATTTGTCTAAATTCCTCCTTTTTTTACATAAGGACACTTGGTGGACATTAAACATACTCTGATATTTGTTTCTATGGTAGAATATTCAAGTGGAGTGTCCTTGAAGAATTTCAGTTGTTTTTGTGAGAAAAATTGTCAATCTTTACTTTGCTGAAGGTAAAATGCAAATGCACTTTGAACAGAATCTTCACTGCAAAAACAATCTAGAAATAAGTTTAAATGTCTTTATTTGAGTAGGTTAATAAGATGATTTGCCAATGGAATGAGAATTTGTACTCTTAAAATAAGATTATTAGATAAGATGCACTGGAAATAAGACAATGCAATTATTATTTTCTTATTTTAAATCTAAATTGTCTTGTTCCATCAAACAATTTCACCTGAACAAATTCACTTATTTTAAGAAAAAATTACTTATTTAAATTTCACTTTTTTGCAGTATGACCTACTGAAGAATCTTTATCTACTTTCTGATTTACTATAAATGCATACATATTAAATGCATACTTTTCAACTCAATACCGATACTAAGTAAAATATTCGATACTTGATACCATTTTCGATACCACAAGGATAAAAACAAAGACTCCAAAATTCTACAGAAATATTTTCATTAATAAAAACAAAATACAATAAATAAACACAATAAACAATAAGAACAATATTTTGAGCTTGTGTTCTGTGCACAATATTAAGCAAGCTTGATAAAAAAAAACTATAAAATTAAAATTAAGTGTTCCTGACACTAGCCAAACCAGTTAAAAAACAAAAATAATTCTTATCAGCCCAAACTGTTACAAAAAATGTCTGAAACTGAAAAGTGCACAGAATTATTCAATCACACAGAGTTCAGAAAGGGCATTTTCCTCTATTCTGCACTTTAGATGAATGACTGTTTAGGTGCCACTGGTGGTGGCACTGTATCGATACTTTTGAAAATGAGTATCATATCCGGATACAATGTTTCAGTATCAATACTTTTTTTTAGTATCGATACTTTTGACAACCATAATACATATCCCTGAATGTGATCTTAATTTACTTTAAAAACAACAAAAGTAAGCAGATATGATGAGAACAGAGATGAGCGTACCGTACATCTTGCCCTCATCAGAGAGGATGATCTTCCTACGGCCACATGGTGGGTAGATTGCCAGGGCTTCCTGGAAGCTCTGCTCGATGTCCGGGCTCCACACGCCCTCAGCATCGTTCTCCAGGGGTTTGTCGAGTCCATCTCCCAGCTCCTCACTCCCACCCCTTGGGGAGGGAGCTGGCACCCACTCGGCAGACGTGGTTGAATGTCGGGTAGAAGACCACGGAGGCAGAGGTGGGTGTAGAGTTGGAGTTGGGACGGTTGTTGGCAAAAGAAGGAGGAAGAGGCTTTTAAGAGAAAATCTGAAATCAGAAATATTCGGAGATAATGAAACATGTAAAGGTTGATTTCTGATATTCGGACAAAATGAGGATGTTAGCACAGCAGCTATTTTACAGTAGCTAAACTAACACTGTTACAGTCAATCCAAAATTACACAATGCATGATAACATCTGCAAATTGTAATTGGGAGCAAACGTTAAATATATCTGAATCAGTTATTGCTGACAGGAAAACAAAGAAAGTTGCTCCTGCTATCAAAGGAAAGGTCAGGAAGACACAGAAGAGCATCAGTTGGTCTCTTTGTTGGTAAAATGCTGAAGTGTTGACACTTTAGAATAGAAGGAACTTAAATGATCAGAATTTAAGTCTCAGACGCTTCTTCTTGTTGCTTGTTTCTTATTCAATGCTCTAAGGGATCATTAAATAAGGCCTTTGCTAAGTAGGAGCCCCTATGTTACACACAGGCATTGAAATTTCATCCCTAGCTACTCCTACATGATGCATATACATTTAAACCATTGTATATATCTTTGTATTTCTTTGAAATTAAATTATATTATGAACTATAGAAAGTCTATAGAAGTCTTGCATGTCTTATAGTTTTCCAGGAACTTTGTATTAAACATATTTCTGCTCTTTTTTCCCGCTTGGACCAGTTAAGAAAATATCATATGAAGACCACAGAACAGAGATTAATTCCTGGTGGTTGTAGAACATGTTTATTGCTGAAAAAATTTATTCCTTTAGAAGTTAGTGTAGCAGTAGATCATAGAAAACTGTCAGTTGTCTAATTAAACATCCTCTCTGATGGGTAAGAAATGATGCTGGTTCAGCTCATAAAAAGCCCAAACAGATGGATAAAGAAGCAAAGCTACAGAATGCCAAAGGGCCATAATGACCTGCACCCATTCACCATGCAGTGTTGATGTACATCATTAGACGGTTACTATCTCTACCAGATTAGGGCAGGGAGGAGGGGCCTGCATTAGCGAGGGAAGCTGAGAGGGATCTATTGGAGTGTCTCCACCCTCTGACCATAATCAGAGTTTCAGATCTAGGGGCCTGAATATTCTTAGACGTGTTTTATCAAACTGCTCCCAACAGCATCCCATAAGGAATCTCTACCTGTCTACAGTTCATTAGTATATATCCCTATTTAATCAAGTTCTATATAAAAAAACTATGAAAGTTTTACAACAGATTCGCATTCTGTTTTCTCTATATGCGAGTTTGTTTAAGATATCCACATGGTTCCTGAACCTCTGGGTGAAGAGAATGAGACAGACGTCGGCTCCGCCTCTTCCTATCGACAAGCACACAGGAGACAAATGGGAACAATGGTCGGACGCAGCGAAGAAAGAACAGTCACACTCATGAGTCAATGCAAACAGCGTTCGTCTTTGTCATGGGCTGTTTTCCTGCCACAGAGAAACTATGACAACACTGTGTCCGTTTAAGCCAACAAAGGCAAAAGCAGCAAACATTACGTCACTGAAGAGACTTGGTCACCAAGTCAGTGCTGTTGGCAGATAGGGAGAATTCACCCGGTCTGGAACAACTTCCTAACCATCTTCCATCGTGTTTCCCTTTTAGACAACTGTTGTTTCACAGCTTTTCCTGCCTGGAATATTAGTAATAGACATGAACATCACAGCTTGTGGAAAAAAACAGATGGATGGATGGATGGATGGATGGATGGATGGATGGATGGATGGATGGATGGATGGATGGATGGATGGATGGATGGATGGATGGATGGTCCTCGCTGGTGACGTTGCAGTAAGTTAAAAGAGGAAGACAGCCAGATTGGAACCCTTAAACCTTTAAAGTGCAAATATTGAACTATGTTAATCATCAATGCTGATTTTTAACTGATCTTTAGGAACTCTGCAGTATAACAATGAATCCTTAAACCTTATACAATTAGCCTTAAAGAGACATTTTGTTAAGTTTTATCTGAAATATATCTTTAAATTAGCCTTTCTATTTGACCCTTTATGACTAAAACATTGGTTGATGAGCAAACCAATACCTCAGCAGCTCAGTGCTCATGCATATATAGGAATGTAGCCTATTTTTTTCCCTGAACGTGTTTCGGGTCGGAAGTTCTTGTGCTGTTCTGCAGCTGTGAAGTCAAGCGTGAATCAATCCAATCTAGTAAACATGAAACCTTATATTTAGGATGGATTTTTTAGATACACAGAAGCCACCGGCTTCCAGTTAACCAAGACACCAATGGCAACTACAGGTAAGGCGAAAAAAAGTTAATTAAATTTAAAAAACATTTTTGAAGTTCGAGCATGCGCTACGAGAACTAGCAGAATAGTGCTGCAGTTTTGTGTTTTGTCAACAGAGGGCAGTATGATTTGAAAACTTTGTCATGCCTTTTTAACTGATAAAACATGGGACAACAAAATGAAATATCTAAATAGTTCTGAAAGAAGAGCCTAAACGGACTCCTAAAGCAAAGCATAAAACTGTTAATAGATCTCAGGCTGTAGGGATCTAATTATCTGACATAGTGCAACTACCTTGAAATCAATATACATTCCCTTACAAAAGTTTGTTTTATTTCTCTTACAAATGTTATTCTAGCTTAACAGATCAACACCAAGTAGTGCAAGGAGCTGGTCTAATTGTGGAACATGAAAAACACTTGCTCTTCAAAACATCAGGAATAAAAAGTTGTGCCTTTGCATCCAGGTGTTTTTAATCAGATGCCCTCAAAATAAAACCTATAGCCTGCAGAGCTTAGCTAGTTAGTAAACTGAGTCAACCTGTGTGTAATACAACTGCAAACGTCTGAAGCCATGGTAACCGACAGGCAGGGCAATGAGCATTGAGCAGGGAAGGTCACTCTGGAGGAGCTACAATTACCTACAGCTCAGGTTAAACTAATCTGCTAGTTAAGTTAAAGAATAAATAATAAATCGAAGAATTTCGGGGATTTATTTTCCCAAAAGCATGAAGCGGATAATTGTTTTTCTTTTTTTTTTATACAGAGCGTAAAGGACAATCTTTTATTTCTGGGTGGATCATCTAAATAAGTGGTCCTCCTAATTGTCAATCATTCTGGTGATATGTTTAGGTAAGGCTACGTTCACACCAAAAGCAGCAGAGGCAGCAGGAGCAGCTAGTTTACATGCAAAGTCAATGGTTGACACACATCAATGCGTAGCAAAATGTCCTGCAGCGCATTTTGAACAGCAAATTAACTTAGAATGCTGAAACCTGCCATCAAAACATGTTCACGTTTATTATCCTGGTGCCTACAGTTTGGATTACGTACATCTTCTGTCAGTGAGCCCCAGGGCAGCTGTGGCTACAATGTAGCTTGCCACTATCAGTGTGTGAGTGTGTGTGTGAATGGGTGAATGAATGTAGTGTAAAGCGCTTTGGTCAAGTCTCCTAACTTGAATAAAGGCGCTATATAAGTACATGCCATTTACTATTTTACAATTACATAAAAACCACATTCCAGTCGTCGCGGAAGACATGACAGCCTGTTGAATGGGATTCCTAGTGACAGCGCACCGCTGGTATGCGGGGGTCTGAGCGGCTCCGACAGAAATAATATTTGAAGGCAGGATGGTAATCTGGATGAACTGACTGCACAGATGAAGTTTTGATTTGGACTTTCTCACCTAGAAACATAAATAAAACTACTGTATTCCCACTAATAACAGCAAATTTAGATGCCAGGCAAAGAAAGGATGTGGTAGCTCCGCCCAATGCACATTAGACCCTCTCGTCAATAGCGCAGCTGGAGCAACTAAACTTGCTTTTTCTGCGCATGCGCAATTTCAGGCATATATCTGTGGTGAGCTATGGTTTTAGACAGTCATTACTGCTCACCTTTCTCACCGGGGTTCTTTGAAAAAGGCAGAGGGTTGTGAGAGAAAATGTGTCTACAAAATGTATTAGAAGAAAAGAAAGTCCTCAGAAGAGGCAGATATATCCCAGAATGCTTTGTGCGAAGACCTCTCCTCTCAAAGCATTATGGGATTTGCTGTCACAGTGGCCATATCAAAGATAACGCAGGCGCCGCTTAGTGGAGGAGGAGTTACGTGACCAATGGGAAGCAAAAATTAGTGATCATCTGTCCAAACGGTAAGTTTACTGAGTTCACTATAAAGTCCACTAAATTGTCCCCGCTCTATGTAGTGACTGAGGGATTTAGGGGTTAGAGTGGATATTCGGACACAGAAAGCTTGTATGAGCTATGAGAACAACTTTTAAATTAAGCATGCATGAGGAGAAATGAACTTGTGCATGCTCTCATATGAGTTTAATAGGCGTTCCCTCTTGTGAGCAGGTACAGTACAAGGTTCTGCATGTGCATTTTTTTTTATTTTATTTTTTTTTTAGGGAGGGCCTTTTAAATAATTCACAAAAGTCCTCAACAATACCTTTAAACAGTACTGGCAACAATGCAACTTTTAAATTTGCAAGGAAGGTAAAGAAATACCTTAAAAGACTTGTAGTTCTGCAGAGTATTGACTCTGCTGCCAATTTGTTGCATTTGGAATGCAACGATTCATATAAATAAACTTTTAATAAAACACATTACGGTCTGGTTGAAATATGACAGTGTTCAAAGGTCTAGGGTTGTGCACATTATGCCATGGATTTTAATCTAACTGTTTTTTGTTTTTTTTACTCAATTGACAAGCACAACATAAAGCATGAAAATAATTTTTAAAAAGCAGACACCGAAGAGATGCAGGACACGTCCCTCCATCCTTATAGCCTCATATTTATTCTGGACATTTTAAACAGTTTAAAATCACATAACAATTTCTTTTGTGTTTTACACAAAACCCTAATTAAGATCCTTTTCCAACCAGTCCCAAACAGTGAGCTATTATTGGCTTTTATTTAAAAAAAAAAAAGCAACCACGCCAAAATCTCTGGAAAAAAACAAACACCACCTAATGAGACATTTCTACTGTTTGCTAAACTGATCTCAAGACACCTGTGACTGTGACCCCAGGCGACTGCAGGTCACTGGGAGATTTGTAGCGGCCATAAACCATTAGAGTGCGGCTCTGTGCCTCCCTCTGTGCGTCTAGTAGGTTAATTAAACTAAGCCATGTTTTAAAACAACCCCCCCCCCCCCATCAGTAACTCCTACTTCTTCCCTCACTCTCCAGCCTGATTCCTGGTGCTCCTTCACGGCCCCCTCCTTGATCTGCTCAGTGGGATAATCCCCCAGCTGGAACTGCGGTCATAAGGCCAAAAACCCACCAAACCAATCCACTCGCTTCTTATGAAACTATTATATGTTGACCAAATGACACAAGCTAATACAAAAATTCACAAAAGACGGACGTTATGGTGCGTTCTGCACGGTTTACACTGTAAGTCCACTTTAAGTAACACAGAAACTGTGAACACAGAGGAAGCTGGATCTCTTTCCCCCAAAACTTTACTGCACACAGACACTTCTCAGTATCTTTCACATATTTCTTCTGTAAAAATGTTTGAGTTAAAGCTTAAATAAGCTCTAAATATCTCTTTGGTCCCACCTGCAGCAGTTCCTGTTAAACACAGTCTTATGCACGGAAGTGCATCTGTCTTCTCTAGTGGTCAAAAGCTGCACTAATAATCATACTGGGAATGTAAGGGGCAGGAAATATTTTGAATATAAAGTACCAGATCAGGCTTTGCGATGGCAATAAAGTCCCTGTGAGAGAGCCCGTAGCGACCAGCAGGTTTGTTTTGCTGGGATTTAGCTAAAAGCACTGTTCTCTGGCACTGATTCCCACTGCGCTGCACCAGCAGGAACTTCAGGGCTTAAACACAAAGCTGAAGGTTTAATATTTTCAGTGGTTAGGAGTCATAGTACCTCTTTTTGCTTTGAAGGTGTCGTTGTTGTGCTAATCAGTAGTTCTACAAAAAACTCTAAAGGCCTTTCATAGTATTTATTTTCTCTTAAGCTGCTTATTAAAATGTATTTTAGTGATCTAGTGACCATTTTTTAAAGTACTTTTTAAAGTACTTTTTAAAGTACTTTTTTTAAAGTACTTTTTGTGTGACCGGTGTTCCATGTGAGCCCCTTCCCCTTTACATCCCAAATAAATATACACGCATGGGGGGAGGAATGAGCAGGGAAACTTTGCACACAGTAGATGATCAACTAAAGGATGATCCATCTTCTGAATCCTTGTGCCAGGTCTTTTTTTCCTCCCTCCTGTGTTGTTTTTCTTTTTTTTAGGGCTGACTTGTCTTTTTTCTCCAACAGTTTTAAGCACACATCAGCAATATGTAGCAGGGTTGGATAAATGAACTGGAAATAAATATTTTGAAATGCAAAACTTTGAAAGACCTTTAGATAAACTGTAAAACACTTACAGGAAAGTTTGAAGTATAAAGTTGCTTAAAAATTGTGCATTTTTAAGCAATATTTAGTTCATAGAGGACAATGTTTGCTTTAACAGAAAAAAGCAGATTAAGTGTTAAAACTCAGATTTCAGACAGTATAAATGTGGCCCAGAGATCATTTATGCCGTCTTCTAACCTGTTGTTTGCTTTATTGATTGTTCGTCACTGAAAGCAGAAAACCTGCAGAGAATTATCTCCTGATTCTTCCAGCTCAATTGTTCTGATTTAGTCTGAAAGCTCGCTGATGGGTCCAGTTCCCAGCAGAAGGCAGCTGTCTTTCCATGACTTTAAATATCCACTCCTTCAGATCCCAAATCTCACCAGTAAATGACCAATTTGAAAGTCATTAAAATATCACTGTAAAACTGATCATGAATATTTCAGATCCTTTAAACCTTTTTTCATTTTCTTACCATGCAAAAATGGTCATTGTATTTTATGTTTAATTTATGTGAGGTGGAGGAAAAAGATTTTTATGAAAAATAATCTTAAAAGGCTGATCCCCTTAAGTTTTAAGAGATAATATCCACTATTACTGTTTGCCCTTAGAGGTCACTTTCTTAGTAAACTGGCTAACTTGATTTGTTTAATTAAAAAATAAAGATAAAACTAATGTGAAAAAAAGTCAAGGACAATCAATGCACCAGATTCATAACGATGTTGTTACAGGAGTTGAATCCTGAACAGCAGCAACGGTTGTATAAATAACAAGCTGGTTTGTCAGGACTTTTTATTTCTGCCTCCTTCTTTTGTGTTCAGGAAAATTAAGAGAAAAGCACAGAGGGTCTATTAGCCCCGTCAATGGAGATGTAGATCAGACAGGCTGCAGACAAGGAGGGGAGGGAGGCTGCAAAAATGCTTTGCTCCAACAGCCTCATATCAGAGGCATTATTCATTTTTCTCGTGTAAGCGGGGGAGGAATGATCGCTATGTGGGATGAACACAACAAACCAGGATAGAGAAAAAAAACAAAAACTCTCCTATGCTGTGGAGTGGACCTGTCTCAAGGCTATTCTAACACACGGCACCGGAACGAGAACAAAACGCAGAACTTTTAGCTCCTCGTTTAAACATTATGTTTCATCCACCCTCTCACACATGCTGCCGCAATCCAACCAACAAAAGCCTTAAAATACAATATAATATAACAAAACACTAAGTTGTCTGAGAATATAGTGATCGCAATGGCTATAAAAAACAAAGATCAGAGGCCATGGAGGAAAACAATAAAATCTCCGCTGGCCGGAGGGAACATTTCAGGGGAGGATGGAACAGGTGTGTTTTTTTTACCTCCCCCCCCATCTCCCTCCATTCATTCGTCACAGTGCTCTAATCCACCTGTTGCTCCTCAGGAAAACACACTCCTGCCAGCTGCTACAGTGCACACCCCATGACCCCCCCCCACACACACACACACGCACAAAATATACACATTTTTACACCATCGTTGGACTAATCATCTCAAATCACCTAAAAACACACGTTGGCTGTAAGAAATTATATTTCATTTCATCGTCCCCTCAGTTGTTTTAGGAGTATCCTCACTCAGTTAAACCATAAAATAATAAAAATAATTAACTTCACGTATCAACAGACTACTCTGTTCCAGTTCATTGGAGCTAATGGGTGGATTTTCCCAACATGGAGGCATATTAGTTCACATAAATGTGCCTAACAGTACCAGAGATGACTGGATGAACAGATTTTCATGGTACACTGAACCTTCCTTATTTAGCTGCTTATTCTGCGTTTCAGTTGACTTTATTACAAAATAAATGATGGAAATATATTAACGCAGAAGCATTATCTAAGGTAGACTTCGCCAGCGTTATACAGGCCTTTTTTTGGTTTATAACTTCTACACTTCAGCACATAGAGATAAACCAAAATAAAATAACGAAGGTTTTAGTTTTCCAAACATAAAGCTTTTAATAACATCATAAATAATTCAGATAGGTGTAGTTAGTCAGTCTGTGGTTTCCTGCTCCCTGAGTGATTTTTTTTCTTCAGCTGACTCTCTACTGATAACACGTGTTTGGCCTTGCAGTCAGTTTCTTTGTTAGCTCCCCTTGCAAACTGTTTCACTTTTCATTTCTCTTTGTATTCACTTTTTTTGTACATTTACACCTTTTTTTTCTCCATTCCTTCTCATAAACATAATTGAAGTGTATTTAATGTGTTGTTACGGCCCTGGTCCTGGGTTTGCTCCTAATCCTGCCCAGGTGTGTTGATGACCTGAGACTCCCCTCCTCTCCCTGCTGCTGTGGAGCGGAGTATAAAGCTGGCTGAGGAGAGGATCTCTTCTCTCCTTCTCTGGGTCTTCGTCAAAGTCACAGACACGTCCTAAGCTGCTGATGCTGCTCCATTTTGGATCTCCGTTCAACACGCTTCATAAGTTGACTTTTTCCTTGTTTTGTTATTGTGTTTTGACATTAAAGTGTCTGTTGAGAATCCGGTCTCAAAATAACTAATAAAAAATGTGAAATGAACCTTTCCCTCCTTCTTTTTCATTAGCGCTAAACATTTAGAGACATTATGCGTTAAAAACAGCCACACAGGATCTCCTACAAACTGACACGTTTTAGTCAGAGCACCAGAACATCAAATTGTCCAAAATAAAACGCACGGTAAAACTAATACTTGAAATCACTAGTTACAATCATTAAAATGCCTTTAAGCAGTTTGACCTTAAACTGTGGAGTTAACAAAAAAAAAGTTTTAAAAAATCTGTGATTAAGGCAAATCAGAGTAAAGAAATTACTTTTAAAGAACTGACACTGTCTTCATGTAGTTTCAGATAGGATATGAACTAATTATTCCACTTTGAGCACTTTGAACGTTTATTTTTTAGTTATTGTGGTGATCTAATTGTTTCTTTAATCTGCGTTAATGTCTTTTTACACTAGGTACCTGGGAACCAAAACAAAACCATTATTTGAGGTAATTTAGAAGAACATTTAAATTGATCATAAGCTTAATTTAAGCTGTCCCATATTGATAGCTATGCTTTAGAAAAAAGCAGGTAAAACTTAAATTCAGGAAAGACTATCGCCCATCAGCCACTATTTTTATTTTCATGCATTTTTTCCATTCAATCAGCCGGTAGATGAAATCCCCTAATTACTATTTCATTTTTTATTTTATTTTTTGCATATTTGGAGGAATAAATGAGTAAACAAGTAGAAAGCACTTTGTTTTGAAGTATTTTAAATTGAGGCGATTGTTTTCTTTTTTTTTACTCATTCTTCCTTGCAGTCATGTTCGACGTGCCGCATTTTAAGACCAGCTAGGTACAGTTTCAAAAAAGGAGTCAGGTTTAAACGGTCAAGCTTACAATTGCGGAGGGAAAACGTTTCTTTATCTGTGGAGGTATATTTGAAAACAGTTAAAGCAGTAAAATAAATTTGACCCCAAGTCAGACAAACATAACATTAGGTATTAAAAGATAGAAGAAGCCAAAATTAAACCATGACAATAAAATCTGAAGTAAGTCCACACATTTCATTACTGTTCAGTCAATATATTACTTAAAGCGATCTTTAATATTATGCGTAGTGCCATATTTAAAACCAACGTTCACACATGGCTTCAGTAATTAGTATAAAAAAGAATTGTGTTTTGTATATTTTCCCCATATTTCATATGATAGAGTCTATTCCAGCATCATCAAAAGTCAATTCCATAAAAAAAGCATAAAATATGTGTTTTTGGCAATAAAATAAAAAATAAAAATTATAACTAAAAATATAGCATTTTATAAATATTAACAATTAATCAAAACTACATTAACATTTCATGGATAAAGTAAAGGGATACATAAGGAGACAGGATAAAATAGTAATAAGCTGGTCTAAAATAGGGACATAAACCTGGGATAGCCTGAGTGTCCTGAGCAGCAGCCTAGTTTGCTTATTACTAAGGTCGACTGGGTTGATTAACCTCAGCCCTGCTTTACAGTGAGACAATGATCCTTACCACCAGGCAAAGACACACTATAATAATGATTAGCCTATAATGTTTTAAACTTTGCAGTAAATGATGAAGGACGGAGAGGTTTTGCATCATTTGTAAGTGAGAGGTGGAAAAATGATGAAGGGCCAAAATAAAATAGGGTTAGTTAAACCTTAGCAGGTAAACCTGTTTTTATCCTATTTACTTCAAAATAAAATTACAGTTACATAGCCTGTTTAGGAGCTTTCTCCATGGTCTACAAGCTGCAGGTAAATTTCTATATATATATATATATATTTTTTTTTTATAGGACGTAAATCACAAGAAAAATGCCTCTTTTTTTATTATAATAAAACATATTTTTTTAATTTGTTATTTCACTTTCAATCCCATCTTAATTGGTTTATGATGTAATGGGAGAAAAAAATGAATCCTTTAAAATTTGGAGCAAATCGGCCCTAATATCCAGAAACCTGCAGTCAGTTTTTGCTGCAACAGGAAATAGGGTAAAAGTATATATTTATATAATTTGTGAGTTAGTAAATAGGCGGTGCATCAGGCTGCAGAGGAAAACTTTCCCCCCGGGTCAGGCGCACGGATGGCAGCCTGATCCCGGCTGAGGCGCAGGAAGTCAGAGCCACAGCTGCAATTAAAGGCAGGAGGAACAAAAAATGCAGGAATTCTTGCTGAGAAATGTGAGATATTTCAGGTATGTTATGTCCGCCGGTGAATGGGAATTTATTTATTGAAGCAAAAGTGACGCTGAAAACTTTACGCGACCCAAGAACAGAAAAAGACGCACAGAAAAAGTAAAGAGCAAAAACACTTGAACTGACTTACCTGCTGAAACTCTGTTACAACTCCAGCAAACACATTTAGACAGACAGGCAGGTGGTTCAATTACTCTCTCTCTCAATTAAAAAGTGAATTAGTTGTTTCTTCTTTTTTTATGTTTGTTTTTCTTTGCCTCTCCTTTGTTTGTTTTCTGTTGCCCCGTCTCCTTCCTGGAGCCGCCTGTTTGAAGCGAGAGGACGGCAGGAATTTGAGGAATTAGCCGTGGTATGACATGAAGCCTGGAAAAAGCCAGAGAAAAAGACCAAGGGAGGGAAGAAGGGGAGGGGAGAGGAGAGGGGAGGAAAGTCTGACCGGTCAGCGCGTAATGAGGAGGAGGAGGAGGAGGAGGAGGAGAGGGAGGAGGTTTCTGGAGAAGAAAGTGACTAAACCAAGATAGGCAATCACATCATGAGTAATAATATTACATTAAATTGACCGGGTTACTGTTTGACTGCAGGACAAGGGATTTAGATTATTACAAATAATATTTACAATAGTGTTTATTGTCAACTGATGTGGCAGTATATGTGTACCATAAAAAAAATTATATTTCCTGATCAGATATCAATGATAATCTGCAAATGATTGTTCAGAAAGCCTGTTCCAGTATCAGAACCTACTGTAAACCATCTAAATACAGTTATTAACCAAACAAAATGCTCCCTTTTACTGGGTTTCTTTGTTCTGATTCTTTATTATGAATAATAACAGCAGTAATGATTATTTTTAACTTTTTTTAAAAAAAAAATTTACATATTAATTTATTTTCTTGGTAAATTTTGATATTTAATGCTGAAACCAAAAGTACATGAGATGTGATTTTAAACTTTGTACCCAGAAAGGCAACAAGTGCCCTGTGACCAAAACGACCAGGAGAGCCTCCTAGTGGATATCATGGGGATTGCAAAAGGTTTGTTTCCTAGAAAAGGAAAAAAAAACTGTATGTCACCAAATGAATGCATTAAAAT
>NW_015151538.1:138969-144968 GCF_000732505.1 Cyprinodon variegatus | reverse complement strand
GAAAGCTGCTGCTCTTTAAGATTTTTTTATGTTTACTTTGGTTGTCTGTTGTTTTCCTCTTGCTGTTGTTGTGTTCTCTGTTTTATTTTCCGCTCATCTCATACAGGTGTGGAAGCAGACTTCTAGGAGTTACTGTGTTGGCTGTTTTTTTCCTCTCTCTTCATGCACTCTTTCCTGTCTCTATCTGTCTTTCTCTCTCTTTTAGTTCTTATCCCCTCTTTCTTCTAACCTCCCTCTCTGTCTCCTTGTCTGTTTTATATGATTTTAACCCCCAAATTATTTTCAATAAAGTTTCATAAAATGCTTATAAAAGCCTTATAAATGGTGGCTTATAAAATGTGTCATAGCGCATCCTAGTGGAACTTACAGGTGCTGCAGAATTCTTGTCCAGAAGAAGCATATTTAGATTTTTGGCAACCACAGCTTCACTGATCATTTATCAAACACAGCACTGAATGTATCTGCATTTGTGGGGAAAAAGGACCATTCTGTTTTAGCTATAAGCTATTTTGCATTATGGCAAAAAATTATAATAATTCAGCTGTTTACTGACATTTTCTTTGTTTTGTTTTTTTGTCTACAAATATCATCTGAACTTATCATTCATATTTGTTTTACCTTAAACTGTTACTTAATGCAGACAAAACTGAGGATGTGTTGTTGATCTTTTTCAAACAGAAAATCCCAGCTAGTTTGTTTGTTGTTATAAATATCTAGATGTAGCCAAGGATGAAAATCTATCTGAAGTCAGTTATCAAAACTCTTATAAATAATAAAATACTGTATATATTTCTCCCAAGAACAGAGTAATTAGAGCTTCTAATTATAAACTTTTATTCAGTATTTTCTATGTTAATATCAGGCTGAAGGAAGAAGTATTTTCTTACAGTGTCACTTTCACTTGAAGCTATGCAGCCCGATGGAATCACATGGTTTTTAACATATTTTAGGACATTGGAGAGTGCACTTCTGAAAATTCCTCTTCTGTTTTTGTTTTTACTGGTTCTTATGTCCTGTTGTGTCTCTTCTTAGCAGCTATATGAATTGTAATAATACCTCATATTTTATTGATATCTGTATAAATAATAAGTGCATTGATCAGTAGTTTAAAACAGTATCTTACACATCTGTAAAAAGAACTGCAGGGGATGAGAAGAATCTTATGTTCGACAATGACTGGATATATAAATGTAAAATCAGGGTAATTAAAGGCAAACGATGTACTGTCATTGTCTGCTGCTTTATCTGGGCCAGGGTTGCAGGGATTGCATACTCACCACTTATCAACCACCTCCTCCAGCTCCGAAGCCTGAAGTGTTCCAAAGTCAGCCAAAGAGCAAAGTCCCTCCCCGTGTTGTGTACCTCCCACCTGTGGGAAGTGTCTAGAACTCCCCCTGAGGGAGGGGTCCGGGTGGCATCTTTAACAGATGCCAGAGTCACCTCAACTGCCTCCTCTTGATGTGGAGGAGCAGCATCTCTCCAAGCCTCCCCCAGTTGGATGAGCTCCTCCTTGTGGAGGGAACTGATTTCAGCTGCAGGCTCTTTACATCATGACCATACAGTAGCAGCCATTCAAAATGGCCCTTCCCAATCAAACGCCGGCCGAATGGCTGCCCACTTTCCTCCAACTCCCAGCAAAATCCCCTCCAACTTCCAGCAACTGGAGTGACCTCCTCTTGCATATTTTTTTTTACTCTGACTGCACCATTTCATTGAAATATGGTGTCTGACCAGGAAATCATGGTTCCTTTATATCCTAATGTCCACAAATCATTACAGAAAGAATATTTTAGTGAAAATATTGATGTTTATAAAGGAATTGTAGCGGACGACCCAAGGACCAGCCAAGGGCCCATCAAGGAAAGTGGGGAATCGCAGTCGTCTTTTCCACCTCATCCAGGATCCACAAAATAACGATAGCCGCAAAAATCCATCTGTCATTCTCCTGCTCATTTCTCCCCTCACTCACCCTGAGATACTTGAAGTCCTTCCTTTGTAGGAGGATCTCCTCTCTGACCCAGTGAGGGCAACTTAGACTTAAAGGGTTGGATCTTTCTCCTCGCCACTCTGCACAAGGCTGCCTGAGCACATTAGGGATCAGCAGAACCAGAAAACATCCCATGGTCCCCAAACCCCTACCAGCTCTTTTCTATACCTAGAAATCTTGTCGATGAAAGTTATGAGCAGGACTGCTGACAGAGGGCAGCCCTAGTGGAGTCCAACATGCAGCAAAACCCCCTTATCAATCTTAACGCCTGCAATGCGAATCAGACTCCTGCACCACATGTGGCCCCTAGTAATGAGGCCAACTGTACTCCTGTAGAACCCCCCCATAAGGAACCATAAGAGAAAAGGTTGAATACCATCTACAGATTCATAAAACAAATGTGGGGACTGCACATGAATAGGAGGCATGTTACACACATACACCAGGGGTGCCAATAAATGTGAATGACACTTCATTCACCAAATCATAGTCCCTATATCTATGCTCCAGATCACCAGGATCTGGAACATAGATATAACATGGTTATTGATGTTAAACAAAGACTAGTCATTCGTCGAATTTAAAATCACTTTATTTATGAAATTTCATTGCAATATCACTCAAGCTTAAAATGTCCCTAGTTGTTTTTTTCTCTTTTTTCTTTTTTAAACACAGTCAAACTGATTGATAAACATCACTGTTCAGTTCTAGGCACCTTTACTCCAGTAAAACTCCCCAAAAAGAGACATTTCACGTTATGTTCACCCTCCGATTCTTCTACCGTGGTGAGGTTAACGCCCCAAAGTACTGTAGGTACAGTTCTTAAACAGTGACACGTAACATCAGTAACCCAAGGTTTCTACTACATGTCTGGACTAAAACTCTTTATCACCAGTAACGGGTGATTCTTTATCACTGATGTGAATACAATTTAGAAAGGAAAGATTAGATTTTTTTTAGAAGTAACATAAATTATTTTAAAAGCCTCCTGTTGATAAAGAAGTTGTACTATAATAGTCATAAAAGCCTTTATAAAAATAGCTGGAATGTAACTGAAGGTTTTATACAACACTGGTTTCTAGTGGCATTCCTCTTCACAGGGTGATATTAGTCAATTGGAACACAGTTGTTAAAACATTTACAATGCTATACAGTGATACACTGCAGAGACAGAACCTGGAAAACATTTACTGTGGGTTATAAGACTAGATTCTGCTTTCATACATCGGTTTCCACAACATCAACCGGACTAACTGTTAAAGCTGAGAACTAAACCCTATTATTCTCCAGATTCCCTCATTTTCACATATTATGAATCCAGTTCATTTCTGGGGACATCCGATGACCTGATCCTACGGCACATCCCATTCTGTACCCTCTGCATGTCCATGGAGGGCATCTTCTCCATCGTGTTTCATTTTTTGGAAAGAAATTTCATTTTGTTTCCTAAAAAAGACAAAACACAAAAATAAAATAAAGTGTAATAGAGAGCAAAGTTTTTTTTTAAGAGAATGATGTTTGGTTATAACATTTGCTGATATGCTAAAGGAATAAAATAAATCTCACCGAGGCCTTTGAGGAATTTGTTCACTCCTCTTTGCTCGCTCCCAGGTAGTGAATCCAGGTACTCTTGAGCTCTAACCTCAAACAGACCTGGATAGAGATTATTAACTTAATAATTCAAAGTCAGATGTTAATCAGTTTCTTTAATTATAATAATCTTAGACAAAACATTCCAAACTAAATCTAATTCTATCATTTTTTTGGACGTGCGCTGCACTGTGAAATTCAAATGATCCGTGTGTTCACTTCCAACAGATACGTCCATGGTTGAACCAGCTCCTGTTGCAAGTAGAGCAGCAACAAGATGCCTCTACCAACATGTCTTCACATTTAAAGTTTCACCCTTTCTTATAATAAAAATTAGCTCCAGCTCAGGCAGTTTGGATAAAGAAAGTATGGGAACAACAACCTTCAACAAGTCTTTTCTCTGACTACTAATTGATTAGGGGAGCAGTGGCCTATTGGTTAGGGCATTGCACTTGGTTTCCAGAGGTTCTGAGTTCAAGCCCCACTCCCAAACACTGCCCCTCTGGGTCCCTGAGCAAGACCCACGCCGCTCCCCGGGTGCCGCACGTGGCAATGTGCAATAAAGTTGAATTCTATTAATTTTAGTACTTGACTTTGACGAGGCCATTCTAGCACATGACTATGCTTTGCCATAAATGTATCATCTGGAGCCCTGGTTGAATGTTTAATGCTGCTTCTCCTTTAAAGGTAAAAGCACCATTACTTTTCTTACTTCTATTGTAGCAGACAGGTCAGATTTGAGGAGCATTTCAGGGTAAGCTCTACATGGGCGTGCTATATTTACTAATATGGGAGGCATTTGACACCTACTGTATTTGCTACACTGGAATCTAATTATTGCTGACAGAGTGAATGAACCATAATAAAAATCAATGGATCATTTAATCAGCTTAGTATTTAGACTGATCACATATATACAAAGTATCTCTCCAAAGCTGTAATCATTAATCTCTATACCTTTGAGGCCCTGTCTGCGCAGCTCCCTCTCCTGGATGAAGCCGCTGAACATTTGGGTCTCCATGAAAACTTCCAGAAACCGCCTCAAGCTCTTGGAAGTGACCGCCTTCCGAAAGGCCTCTCGCTGAAACGACGAGGGGGGTGAGGGGCTCTGCAATGTGGGCGAGGAAGGAGACTCGTCCTCCCGTTCCGATCCGCCCATGAAAAGCGAGTAGTGACCCACCATCTCCACAAAGAAACGCACAAAGGCCTCTGAGACCACTGCACTGAGAGAGCTCGAGTCTGGAGGGGAACACAGAGAAAAATAAAAAATAAATAATTCGATTTTAAATGGGCTGCCCTAAAAAAACATAGCTGATTATTTCAGTAAAAAACAAAAACAACGGAAAATCCACTCTCTCCTAATCAGGAGCTCAAAATGTGCAATGACCAATATATATAATGTCTGGACTCTTAGTCTGACAAAAAGACACATTTCCTTTATATTTCTTTCTTTCAAGCATTAGGAGCTCTGGTAGATGGACAGATCAAAGTAACTACATATATTAATAGGTTATGTTTATCTGGAGTATAAGTTTACATATAAAGTGCTGTTAAAAAGTTTACACACACTACAGTGGCATGAACACATTAGTGTGGCCTTTTACTGAACTCTTCCATAATCAGTGTACAACAAATACTAAAAAACAAATCAATAAAATCAACAATCAAGCATTGGGTACTTCTATTGTTGGTCTTTTCTAATCCATTCAGGGTTAAAATTATATGTAAAGCTACACAATGTGAGTAAATTACACTTTTATTACATTGCTGAATATATCTGAGAAATTAGAAGAAAAATTAAAGATAATAATAATAAGGTCCTGGGAAAATTACGGCAGGATATTTATACACTCCACATCTGAAATCTCATGTATGGTTGGTTTACTTTAATAAAGCAGTCTTCTGGTGAATAATTTTTTACAGTGAAACAGAGATGAGGTCAAATCAATTTTAATCAATTTGTTTGTTTTTTCTATTGAGAATCATCTTGGTAATTTCACAACAGTCTTGACCATTATATTAACCTAATTCTCTACTTAACATAATTCTCTGATATAATTTTCTCACAGAGTGGTTGTAATAATTGAAGGAAAAAGAAGAGAGAAAAAGAAAACTCAATCCTTTAGAAAAGACAGAATCATAGTTTAACTTAAATGATTAATATATATAAATTAAGCCCGACTTTTATCTAGAACCAAATCTTTCAACATATTCTCATTATAAGTGTGTATGAAATCGTACGAAAAGTTATGCACACTATTTCGTACGTTTTGGACGTTTTTCCTCAAAAAACCACATCAGTGCGCATGCGCTGGCAGACAGAAAAAAAAAAAGCAGATCCGCGGACGGACGTAAAAATGGAAAAAAAAACAGTGCAATCATCACTTCTTCATGTCTCTAACTACGTTGCTTGCTGTTTTAT
>NW_015151538.1:129904-138799 GCF_000732505.1 Cyprinodon variegatus | reverse complement strand
TACTGGCAATCTCTATTTGCAGAAAGAAAGAGATACCCATTTCCTTTTTCTTCTCAGGTTTTCAGTACCATAATAGATAATAAATATAAATTTATTAAATCACCATCAGGCAGGTCTCCTTTCTCACATGCCAGCTCCCTCCTCTTTTCCAGCACCTGCTCAAGAGCTGCCTGCAGCTTATGAGGAAGAATAGAGTCCTCATCATCCAGCTGTTGAGGAGCAACAATTTAATATTTAGATAAATTCAGTTTGCATTCTTTACTTAATTTATTTAGTGATTTTAAAATTGTTCTCTTTGCTTCTGTAGTTACTACCTGACGTAGGAAGCGGCTGTTGCCAAGGTCGACCACCAGGACCTGAAACGGGGAGAGTGATGTCATTTTCCTGAGTTATTGTTCAGCAAAGGAAATCCTCAAAGCCAAGGGCACCACAAAGGAGAGAAGTCATGACTTACTTCTTCTATGGGCAACTCTTTGAGTCGAGGTAGAGAGCTGGAGAGCAGGCCCACTATGAAAGGAGTCGGAGTGCAGACTATATCCAACATGGACGGTGGAAGCACGGGGATGTATGTATGCTGCCAGGTGAAGGGGTAGAGCAGAGCCACCACGGCATGACAGCACTGCGACAACGTGCTGTGGAAAGATGGGATGCAGAATTAGATTATACCTTTCAAAATTCCCAGATTAATTAATACTAGATTATAAAACAGCTCAGAGAAAATGGTGCCTATAGTAATGAAAATACCTACAGTATAGCAAAATATCTCGAAGTGATTTGTTTGACCGCTCTCTTGAGTTGGTCAGAACTTAGAAAAATTAAAAATAATATCGTAGTGTTTTGGATCAATCTGGGACAAACCAAACCTCAAGTTTCAACATCATAATGCAGGGGGAGAAAAGATACACATAAACGCCAAAACATAATCGTTTGCTAAAATGAGCGGCTACTCCCACTCATGGGACAGATGCCTTCAAAATAAAAGTAAAATATCCAGATTAGGCAAAGAATGAGCTATTTGTCAAAAACAATAACTAAAGTCTGCTAGTATTAGCAGCAACAGGCCCCTTTTACAGATAGTAATCCTGGCACATTGAACATAAGGGATAGAAAAAGGGAGAAGAGCAAAAGCTCTAATGATCCCAAACAACAATTAATGATCCCAAATGGATAGAAAATAAAAAAAATTTTACTGGGAAATAGCAAGCAAATATCAGGTATCTGAAATGCTTTTGGAAAAGCCTCAGTCTTATCTCTGCTGAGACTAGATTTTTGCATTAAAACCATAAGATTGCCAAGACTATTTGTGTCTAGCAGTATTTCCTGTTATTGCATATTCAACACATACAAAAAGCTACATTTAAAAGCTCTTTGTTGTCATCTAGTGGCAAGAATTAAATCAAATTATATTTAATTTACCCAAATCACAGCTCTTATCAAATTCCTAAATTATCTTTTAAGATTTATTAGTTTCTTATAAACAGCATTACTTTGTTTAACTAAATGCCTGACAAAGCTATCAATGCGTTCTACCAATTCCTTAAAATCAAGTGAACAAATATCAAAATAAGTTTTGAGCAATAAATTTGTGTGTTTGAGCCATAACCTTCAAAATGCTATTTGGCTGAATGTGTGCAGGAAGCCTGTATGCATTTTTTTTTTGACAAAAGTCTTGAAATAAAAACTTAAATGGATTCAAAAATTTTGCATGACATGGCAGTCTGTATGCTTTATTAAAAGTTAAAGTAAAGTCTTCTGTGTTTAAATATCCTGCAGCTTGCTGTGTGATATGCAACTTTACTATTACTGCCAAGTAACAGATAAAGCATTTAATGCTTTTAATTTTTTTTACATTACACTAGTTCATATCCTCAAGTAATGCCTCCTAAACTTGTTAAATATGTTTTATGAAGTTAATAGACAGTATAAGAATATCCTTATATATTTTACAATATATACAAAAAGGTTCCCCTAAACCTCCCACATGAAAACTGTTACAAATCCAGAAACATAGATCTAGAAATTATAGTTGTCACCACAGGATGGCACTAACATATTTCAAAAGTGCTTTAAACCAGAATTTAAGGTCAAAGGAAATAGTTGTTATAGTTGTACTAAAGCTAGAATATATCTGAGCTTCATGCAGGGCAGTGATAAATTCACTAAGACCAAATAAAAACAGTTGAATCCCAGTGGGGGGGTGTATCTATGACGCAGACTGGATGGAAAAACTCTCATTGGATATTGTGGGTGTTATAACATTGCAGAGCACTCTGTAACTGGAGTTATGCTTCAAAGCAGTCTGTCTGGCATCCATGACCATATTCCATTGAAGAGCTGATTTTTCCTGAGGTGACTTCATAACACAACAACATTCCTTCCTCTTAGTCGGTTGGGATCTTTTTGCCATCCTGAGGTCTCTCTTCCAATTCTTTACTTTCTTCAGCATTATACCCATCCTTTATTTACATTAGGCACTATTTAATGTCCAAACATAAAGAAAATAACATGCTCCATCGTTTTTTTTTCTCGCTAGAACCAACCTAAGTTTGTCAGCAGTGAAAATGACCCTGCGCTCCAGCAATAGAGAGGCAAAAACTCGGAGGAGCAGACGGAGACTCAACGAAGAGAAGAGACATTCGAAGTCCACGTGTTCCAGCCGGGAATCGGACGGCCGACAAAGCTGTATGACCTGTGAAAAAGTAAATCGAAGGGCATTAATGTAACATATTTATCAAAAGAATATTTCTTTTACACTTTAATTGGGTTTGCAGTGAATCACTTGAGAAAAATTTGCATTAGTGCACCTCGGTTCCAGAGCCAGGTAAAAAGTTTTTGACAGTAATGGTCCTTCCTGGTGCCGGGAAGGGAGCCTCCATGATGCCTCTCATAAAAGGCTGAACAAGAGCAGGAGAGATGGCCCTCCTCTTCTCCACTTCATCCAGGATCTGAAATATAACAAAAGGAGCCAAATCAAGGACCTTAAAACCCTGCAAACATAGTTCAAATGCAGCAATATAATCATACACTGATTAATCTATTTTAGATTTAATTATATGTATTCAGTGATAAACAAAAACCTAAGGAAGACTGATTCCAGCTCATATTCCAGTTTTCCATTTGTACCTTACCTACTCAGATCAGATCAGTTTGATTCATCTTTTAAAACAGTCCTCTGATGTAGACCCACAAGCAAGCAGGGACTAAAAATATAAACTGATCAACATAACAGTAACTAATGGAAAAAGTGAATCGACCTATACTGAATCACTGAGCTGGTACAAGTGGAAAAAGTGGGTAATAGGGATTTTGTCTCTGCCACTTGCAGATGATGCGGTTCTGCTGGCTCCCCCTAACCAAGACCTACAGCATGCAATGGGTGAGTTTGCAGCTGCATGGATGAAGATCAGCTCCTCCAAGTCTGAGGCTATGGTTCTCCACCAGGAAATGGTGGAAGGTCATGCATCTCATGTGTCTCACTGTGGGAATGCGCTAACCCCATGCAGAAAGAATCCAGACCATAATTTTAACACAAGACCCTCTTGCTGCAAAGCAACTGTGCCAATAACCTACACTGAGCAGCCCACAGGGGCGGGCATTTATTCTATTGTTTATCGTTATTGTCATAGATTTCTAGATGGGATAAGATTTTGATTTATCATTTAGAAGAATTTGTGAATTTTACTTTTAAAATTTTTCTTCTTTCATTTGTTTCTATTGAGACATTGCCAAATTCAAAGAATATGATTAAATGTGGTTACTATGGGTTGCTAGGGGATATAAGTCCAACTTCTTTATGTAGCTGGAATCCTAAATAAGCCTATTTTAAAGCTCTCCTTTATAGAGCAAGTTACCATTTTGATCGCTTGCATTCCCTTACAAATGGAGACCCCCTCCCATCCATCAGTGAGGTCTAGAATCACAAGATTTATATCAGCCATTCAGCAAAGATATTGCTACTTCGCAGTACACATCATTTTGGCATTTGATCAATTAAATGAGCCCTTGGATGATATGTTACCTGCTGCAAATTATGTTTAAAAGTTAGGTTAAAAGGTAAAAGGCCAAGTAAAAACATAACAAAGCTATTTGAAAAGTAAAAAAGTTAATAAGCCAATTCAAAAAGTACAAAACACAAATGCCTCTATCAGCATTAATCTTGTTATGGTTGTGTTTTATATGAAAACAAGTAAATGTATTCACTCTGTGAGTTTTTCATAATTTTTTTATAAAAGCACTTTGTTTTTTTATATTTAAGGGTTATTACACTGACCATGGTTCTTACCATCAAAATATACATATATTTTAAATGTTACAAAATTAATAGGGTCTTTTCCTGTCCTCCAATAATGCTCTTAATTTAAATTTTTCATTTTCAAGTATTTCACTGAGTGCCCTATAAAGGGTTAAGAAAAACATAATTTTTACAGCACTCCAATGGCTTATAAATGTGCACCAAATAAACAGCCACAAGATTTTAAATCTGCTTGTAATACATTAACATCTAAAATACCCCCCAATCCATATTCCCTCAAAGCTTAAAAAAGTGCTTCCTTTTAATTTAGTAAAACCGCGACTATTTATCTATACAAATTAATATCCTTCAACCGTATGGAGAACACAGTGAAGGAAGCAGATGAATCCAAAACTCATTACAGGGAACTTTTTCCACAGTAGCAACCACGCCATCTGCATTTCATATGTGCTGCTGAACTACAGCCAAAACGACAAGGTTCAGAGCGAGAGAAGAGAGGGCAGAGAGCGGGTGGGGTTCTGTCAGCACCGAGGGTGGTACGCTTTTAATAGGGGCAGGTTCTGGGTTGGCATATGTGAGGTTTAATGTGTTGTACTCCTCCAAGCAGTTGGATGTAGTTAGTAGGTCTGAACATACAGTAGTAAAGCCCCTTTCACATAATTGGCACCATGGGAAAGATGTGTAAAATAACTGTAAAATTTTATTAATTTTTAATTGCAGTGGCAAAATTTCACACTAAACATTTTAAAGGAATCAAGCTTTTATGATTTGGGTTGAATAAAAGTCAATTTTATTCCATATAACTGTATCAGAGTGGCGAGGAAGCTTTAATCCACATCTTCCTGTTTCCCTGGGGTATAGAAATGATGTGTCATAGTTGTTCAATTTGAAAAACTTAAGAATGCAAAAGATAAGAGAAAATAGTATTTAATGATTAATACGATGAAACAGATCTCTTTTTAAATTTGATTAATGATTTAAAATGTTCATCTTTCTTCTAAGTGGCTCCAACTACCTTAGAGAAGAGGTCGAAGCAACCTAGGCGGCTGACGATGCAGTAGACCTCAGGGAGCCTTCGGCCTTTACCACTTGGCTGCAAACACGACACATTTTCACAATAAAACAAATAAAAACAGAAATTGTTTGTATCTTTTCCAACAGAAAAAAAACACAATTTCAATAGATCTATTAGAGGCAGTAGATTTTAGATTAATAACTTCATCATCAAAAAAACAAACCTACAGTTAAAAGAAGCTAAAGAGACTTTTTTATGCGTACCAGTAAACGGCGACAATAGCCAAACCGTCTGCTTCCATCTTCACCAGTCAGTACAAATGAGAACGTCTCACTGTGTGGAGGTAAAACAGAGAACATAGAAATAAGAGAACTAGATAGATAGATAGATAGCTGACAGGTTGTCATTCCCTTTTAAATGACCCTCCTGACCTGAGAAAGTCTCAGTCATATGAGACTGTATGTCTGTTTAGGAGCCTTTCACCTGTCAGACAGTTTTGTTGAGGTGATTATTATCCATCAACATTAGAAACGCGTAATTGCTCCTCAGAGTGGAGGCAGTGACAATAACAGACAGTTTTAAACAGCAAATAGTGAGAAGGTTAAACACTCCAGCTCCTGTGAATATGTCTTTTTCTGTCCCCTGTGATTAAAGATCGACGTGTAACCTGGACAAGCTGCTCAGTCATCTCTTTAAGGCTTTCACAGCCAGGTGGTTACTAGCCACAAAAACAGCTGAGCTATTCCCACTTAAGGGGGAAATCCTACTGAAGTGAGCTTTTTTTTTTCTCCTGATGCAGCATATCCTGGCAGCGCTCAGACTTGGACTGACCTGGGGAAGTTGTCGACTGGGGCCCAGTCTTTAGCATCAGGGAAGCAGAACTGAGGGATGACCTTCAGCTGGTCCTCCGTCTCCCTCATGAACTTAAAGCTCCTCTCAAGCTGAATGAAAGAGAAATGTGTTAAATTCATTAAATACTACAGATTACATTTGATGTTCCTGGAAGCATTAAACATAAATCACTGGCTGTATTCATGTGTAAGAAAAGAATTGAAAAAAAATATTTTATATTGCAGTAGCATATAAAAATCTTTGAAGTGTATTTATCAAGCAGGGGAATATCCTGTACAGAAATTTAAAAAATGATCAGAAGCACAATATTTGGTTATCCTACCAATCCGTTAAAGAGTTTTTTATTTGTGTCTCAGATGGTTTGATAAAGATAAAGTACTTTCTATCTCTTCTTTTTCTTCACTATAAATACTGAGAGACTGGGAACTGTAGCAAAGAGAGGCATCTTGGTTTGTCATCGTGTTTCCATTAAAAACATCTAAATGTGAAATGTTAACTGGGAGAAATACCAGATAACAATGTGATAAACTGTACTGAATCTATAACTAGGAATGTGGGTTGGTTTGACTTGCAGCAAAGACCATCATGGACTCTATTGTCAACAGCTGAGATTCTGAGTATTTGGGCATTGCATGGCCTTCAAACACAAGCACATTTAGAATGGAAATCTAGAAGATAACACAAAAACTGATAATGGATCAACTAAAGTATAAGGCCAAATTAGCACAAAAATTNTCAAACACAAGCACATTTAGAATGGAAATCTAGAAGATAACACAAAAACTGATAATGGATCAACTAAAGTATAAGGCCAAATTAGCACAAAAATTGGCTCACTAGACAGAAAAACCATTAGTGTCCTGCAGGATTATATCATAATCCTACAAGCAGACCTCAGCTAGAGTGTTGGATTAGTGGGTAAGAGCAGTGTGCTTGTGTTATAAGAAGGCTGCAAGTACCCGGTTCGATCCCCACAGCCTCCACTTTAGCTCTCTGAGCAAGGCCCTTAACCCCACACTGCTCCCCAAGGTGATGGATTAAATGCAGAGATACATTTCTCTGGTGTGAGATCAATAAAGTTGAAATATTAGGGGAGTGGTGGCCTAGTGGTTAGGTCATAGAGCTTTGGATCCTGAGGGTCTGAGATCAAGCCCCACTCCCACAAACACTCTGGGTCTCTGAACAAGACCCTTAACCCCACAATGCTCCACAGGTGCCCAACGATGGCAGCCCACTGCTCCTTGATGGGATGGCTTAATGTGAGCTCAATAAAGTTCAATTATTATAATATTATTATTATAAATAGAGAGTGCAAATAAAAATAATAAAATATCCCTTTGCAGAGGGATGCAAAAGAGACTTTTATATCAATACTGTTATGTATTTTTTATCTTTGATTAGACCTAGATTGTAAGTGTGGTTGTTTTACATCATTAGAAACTGTTCTAAGAAAAAAGATGACAAATATTTTACATGCATTTTCAGAAGACTTTGAAAAAAGTCCTTATTTTTCTCCTTTTGATGCAAATGAAGTAAAAATCACACCTGACTTAGTCAGAATGTGATCAGAAAAATTCTAGAACAATATTTTGTTTGACTTTTATTAGAAATACCTACAAATATTATCAAACTAAGGTCTATTAAAATAAACAATAACAACAAAATAGTGTAAAGCAGCACATTTGTCTTCAGAATCCTCCCTATACTGTTTTACCTTCAGAGGAAACTGCTGTGTGACTTCTGGCAGGTAAGGGACTCCTGCCTTGGTCTTGTGGAGTGCAACAACGATGAAATATTCAAAGAGTTTCCTCTCTTGTAGCTCCATTAAATCCCTCTCCAAGGTCCTGTACCGACCCGTCTGCCTCAGCATGGACTGGACTGATACCAGCCGCTGGCTGTGAGCTGATGGGGGACAAACCTTTTAGTTAACATTGGAACATCCTTCACAAGCAAGCAAACACACATGCAAGGATACATTAATGAAAGTCAACAGCACATGGTTATAAATGCAAGTGGATTGTGACTACTAAAAAACCTTGGAAATACAAAACTATTCCATATTTGAATAACAAGACATGCACTAACTGGTTTCTTAATATACCGTACTCCTTTTCTCTCACCTTTCAGTTTCTCTTCTGTGTCGCTTTCTGACTCACTGTTCTCATCTGTCAGAGAACAAAACAAGAGACATGATGAGAGAAAAATACAGCAAATAGAAATCAGGCTCTCAATATAGTTCAGCTCAATTATTTCTCCAGCTCTGGTCGCTACCACAAAAAAAAAATAAAATAAAATAAAATAAAATAAAAAAATAAAAAACAGTCATCATCAAAGTAGGTTAACAGAAAAAAGTAACACAAGTAATTACATATGACAGACTATGATTATTAACATCTGCAAAATCCATTAGAAAGAAGTGTTTTTCTCAGAGAACATTAAAGAGATCCAGATGTTTCGGGAAAACTGAATTTTACAAACCATCTGTAGATTAAAGCCAAACATTATGTAGATTTTACATTTATTTGATTGGGTCTGTATTACCATTGTATAAGTGTATGTGTCATTTTGTGCATTGGTATAGATTTTTATTGCATAACGGGACTGTTTTTATGCTATTTGTATATGATGTAGGTAATCAACTAATGTCTGCGGATGCTAATATGTAGAATATTCCAATTAGGCATACAGCTATATATATATATATATATATATATATATATATATACAAGCAGTAGAACAGCAAAGAAAAAGAGTATTTTAGAGGAAAGCATATTTA
>NW_015151538.1:113974-129695 GCF_000732505.1 Cyprinodon variegatus | reverse complement strand
AATATTCCAATTAGGCATACAGCTATATATATATATCTATATATATATATATATATATATATATATATATATATATATATACAAGCAGTAGAACAGCAAAGAAAAAGAGTATTTTAGAGGAAAGCATATTTAATTTTCAAGTAAATATCAACAGGTGTTACCTCGTGCAATCAAAAATATAACCAAGGACTAGAATATGCAGAACTAGGTTCAAAACAAATGCAAATGTATTGGGGAATAACCAGAAGGGAAATATACATTTTTTTGACCCTTTCAAAATTTCACGAAGCCCAGATAAGGTCACAAAAAAAACCTTAGAAAATATTGAGCTTAAAAGCTTCCTAAATGGAAGCTTTTAAGCTCAGCTCTCTTTAAAAAGAGAGCTGAGAAGTTAAAAATAGTTATGTTAGAAAGTTTGCATACCCTCCCATCGAATAACATGACAAATGCACACTAGTAAATCCAATTTCACAAAACTGAAAGGGTAATAATAAATAAAAATGGGATAAATTATGATTTAGAAATATAAAACACTGATTTTGAATTTTTCTTTAAAAATAATTTGAAAAGACAAATTGAAATAAATTAAAGCGCCTTGCTAATGAACAGTAAACCAACATACCTGTCAACTGGTGCAGAAATCTTGCTGACTTGCTGACCATTACATATATACATATAATTTCATTTAATATTATTTTTGTTAATTTCTATTTATTAATTTTACCAAGTCTTTAGTGGAAGGGTATGTAAACTTTCAAGCGCCACTGTATTTTAGATTTCAAACCATTTTCAGCATTAATCTGAGCCATATGTGTCCCACTGAGGGCCACAGTCTACATTGCCATCTGGAGATTGTTTAAATATTATCAATACTTTACGTGACAGTGTGTTTTGTACCATCACCAATATGTTATAATTTCTATTAGATTCAAATGGTGATTCAAATGTCTGGTGTCCTTTCTTTGAATCACATTGCCACGTCATGTTCATCACTCATACTCATAGTACACTTTACAGTTCAGAGAGATAAAAAAAAATAATTTTCACTATACCAGTTGTGGATCAAAGGCATCAACTTCATCTTCCCATTCTTGCTATCACAGGGGATTAACATGATTTTTAGTTCTCATATGAACATTAAAAAAGTAGATATGAACAAGTCTCATGCTAAAGCAAGTATATGGACAGAGGGCACGGTTACACTGATCCAGTAACAGCTTATTGTGGGACTAATTTGTCATTTCACAGATTAGGATTTAGCTAACTTTGTAAACCAGGAGTGTGCTGTATAGCTTTCAGTAAACTTACTTTAAGTCTGCTAACAACATTTGTAATTTTGTTCCTATTTGTTATTAGCATGTCTCCATTTGGATCCAAAATGGCTTCCTACGTGTAAATGCAACAAGGTGAATGGTGAAATATCAACAAGCTGATATCATGCCAATGGCTTAGTTTTGCACAGGTGACAAATTGCAAAACAGCATCAAGCTGACAGTAGTTTTGAAGTAGACAGAAGGACTATGGACTCTTTTGTCGAATTTGTTTAACTGTGGTCGACCACCACCCTACTCAGCTTGATATAGACACTAGATCTGAGCAAGACATCAATGTTGGAGAATGTTGGTCAGCCATAAATAGCCGGAGAGTGTCATATTTGTTTTTCTTATAAAGTTTACTTATCCTTTTTTAATGTCTTACTTCATGTTTTTCTGAATCTATTTTATTATTTATTGAGTAATTGTTTGTCAGTGTGACAAAATGTATTTGAAAAAATAGGAGAAGGTGACAAAGAAGTGTGACGTCAAGTGAGTCACCTTAGCAGTTAGTTCAGCTTCCTCAGTTGTTTTTATCTCTGTTTTGTTAGCAAAGCTATCTGTAACTCTGTTTTACAGTCCAATAAAATCTGAAACTCAGTTTTTGGGTTTGCCAACAGGCATACATTGGAAACCTAAAATTAATAAAAAGTCAGTAATTATCTTAGGCCAGATAACTGACGATACATTTTGCAAGATATTTGCATTGTCCTCAAAAAAGTGTAAAGTCACTGTTATTTTCTTTAGTATGTTGGATATGGTGTAATATCCACTGTTTTATTTGCAAGCATATAATATAATGACTGTATAGTATGTGTCTGGTGTTTCCAGTAACCTTTTTCAAGTCCTTTATAGTTTTCCAGCATACTCTCTTAGGTTTGGCTCTATGTGGAAAATAGGGTTTACCCACATTTTTGGGCTTTCTACTCTTTTTACATGCAGCCCCAGGACAGCTTCTTTTCTTTGGCCAAAACTCTGAAGGTTCCTTGGACACTGACATTTCACTAACTTCTAATAAAGTAAATGAATGTATGTTTTAGGTTTTGTTGAAACCTGCAAGCAAGACCAACCAAAACACAATCTTGCTAGATTCATCGACAATTAGGGTATTTTTATAATCTGAAGTGGTATCCACAGTGTTCAAAGACTCACCTCTTCCTGAGCTGGACTCAGCAGACTGAGACACCTTTTTCGTGTGTTTCTTGCCCCTACGTGCCTCAAAGATGGCATTGATTTTCAGTACCATCTGTAAAAGTGAAAGAAAAGTTCATCTTGATTTTTGTGAGCCACCATTCAGCTTCCAACTCAAATCATGAGACCTAAAATATGTCTTATTGCCTCACTGCAAAACTTCCACAGCCTAGACACTCCAAAGAACACCCCCCTCCCCACTCCCACACCCCCAGCATGTCCTTTATTACTCATCCCCTGACAAAGGCATGAGTAGAGCAGCTCCAAACCTTCTTGTGCAGCAATCTTGGCCACAAATCATAGGCGTAAACTCTGCACGATGGCTGTCAGACTTCCATACCTTTGGGATTTTCCTCCGTCTGCGGTTGTAAGGATCTCCAGAGAGACAGGGGGTGTCGTCAGGGCTGCTGGGTGTTGAGGGGGGGCTGATACGAGAGGGAGAGGAGATGCCAGTGTCTCGGTTGGTCTTGCGTAGCTCAGGGACTTTGAAACTTCTTCTCTCTGAGTTTTGCCTGTAAAATCCAGGCTTGGAAAATAGCTGGCGAGATCAGAAAGACAGTAATGTATTTTACTGCTTGAATTTTCCTGCTAAATGTATGAACTAGTGATCAGATACCTTAGTTGGAGTGTCAGGTACGGGGGAAGAAGACGCAGGCGAAACACACTTGCTTCCCACACAGCTTCGATCCACCTCAATATCTTCATAAGGGTTCTCCTTGGATGGTGGATCTTTAAAACACAAGATTTTCTTTTTTTTTAGTGATTGGAAATTATTTCTAAATCCAACAAGTTCAACAACTCTGTTGCCACAGAGAGGATGAGTGTTTTTTCCATATCAGTGGTGTTTGTATTGCCAGAGGATTGCTACTCCAGATGTCTCCAAGGAGACACTGTCCTGACCCCGCTCTTATTTTACTGTGATAAGATGTTTGAGGAGCTAATGCTTAATGTGGAGGCAGGTCATCCCCTGCAGATATGGGGTAAAATATTTTTGTAAATCTGTGACTCTGTGCCCTGCTCTATCAATCTATCCACCAGATGTGGGCGGTGAGTTTGAGCAAACAAAGACAGCCACTCAGTCCAGACTAATCTCTTGAAATAAAGAACCTAAGAGTTTTCTGTGTTGCTGTTTAATATGAACAAATAAATCTCTAGGTTCCATTTATGCTGTGAGCTGCAAAAGCTTTCATATCCCTTGAACTTTTCCTTCATTGATAACCTACAATGCATTTCTCAGATACATTATGACTAACACAAAGAAGAGCATAGTTGTGAAATAGGAAGTAAACTGTAAAAGTTTAAATCTTTATATCTACATCCAGCCATCTTGAATCAGTACTTGGTAAACCTTTCAGTAGAATAACGGCATAGAGTTTTGCAATGTTGTCTGTGACAACGTTAACATCTAGAGAATACATTTTTTGTATTTTTCCTCTTTAATCACTTCTTTGGGATATCCGGACAGACAGCAATACTACCGTATGTTTATTTAGATCTAGACATTGACGAAGCATTTCTTCTAATAATTAAATATATTATATATTATAATATAAGTAGCTCTGGCTGTGCTTTTTTTGTCCTGCCAATCTCAGTTTTTCTACCACGATGTCCCAATATAATGAAGTTTCAGATGTGATAAGTTGTGAAATAATTTAAGAAATATGAATACTTTAGTTGAACATAATTACAGATGTTCAGAACTGACAATGCATCAGTCTTCGAGCACTAAGAGAAAAAATCTTTAGCTCTAGACTGTTCAGTCAAGAAATAAACCTCACATAACACTGCTACTGTTGTGCATTATAAAATTAAACAGGCTCTACGTGGGGTTGCAACAACACTGGATACATTAAATAAAGAACATACGGTTTCTAATAAAGAAGAGGCAGCATGGCTGTAAATTAAAATTGTAGAAAAAAAAACAGAGCAAGAGACAGTTAATCTTTCTCATCATCTCTGTTGCTGACCTTAAGTAAGGTTGCATGCACTGCACGGGCAGTCGGGCACTACCTTGATTAAAACTTCTCTCTGGATCAAATACTTCAGTCTAAACAACACTATAAAGACAATATTTGCATTAAGGGATCTTGTTGCTTCTCCATGATTATATGAGTTATTAAATCAGATCTTTCTTTCAACATCTTGTGATTTTTGAAAAAACGAAAGAAAAATAAAATACTGCTCTTTATTCCAGAGGAATGGGATAACATTCAGGATTTCAAGGGTCATGAAAAGGAAAATAAAGTGGGGATGCATAAAACTGAAGTCTCCCTCAAATTCAACTAAGAGTATAGATATTGAGATTTTAAAAAGCATGTTTATATTATGCCTTTTTTAAGAAAAGGTCAAATTTGTTGACATGTCTGCACATATATCCACTGGCATATAAACAAAGATCGAAATGTTGACGTCATTTCAAAACTTAACCAAACCAAACATTACCAAGTGCATTTGGTAATACTTTAGAGTCTCATGTCAGAGGATAAAAGGTGTAATATCGGTTATTTACCAATTATATCTTCATAGACATTCTCTTCTGATAAAGTGCATGTAAGGCCCAGTCTGGACTGAGCATACCAGTCCACTCGGTTGCTTTCTGTGGACGACTGCAGAAGATCCTCAAACTCATAGGACTTCCTGTTGAACAAAGCGAAACAGAGACTTTGGATGGTTATCCACTCGGGACAGACAAGCAGAAAAAAAAAACAGATCAAAACTATGACTTCTATGTTTACAAGATGCATCATACTGTATATAAATCATTGTTTTTATATGTTTTTTGGTTTGTTTTCTTCAGTGTGACGAGTTTGCTCAAAGTTGGCTACTTGTACTTTTTAGAAATTAAGTCAGGAGAATAAGAATGAAACTAAATAAGCTGTTTAAATGTTGCTGTTTTTTTGTTGTTTTTTTTAGATCTCACATTTGTGGAACATGCTGAATTTACTATGGTTAACTTTTCAAAAATCGAGCAGTTACAGTAAGTTTCTAATATAATCTCGCCCCTTTAACTAAAAAAAAATCAAGGCGTCCTTGTGCTGTCTCCATATGGTCTGTGGAGGACTTGTATGGTGGCAGCTTGGCTGTGATTTAGAAATGATTTAGAGCTTTTGCAAGCAGCCAGCCATGAATTTACGAACATAAACCAACTTTTTATTCATTCTCATGAAAAAAGTAAATTCAATCATGCAATTCAAATGTGCAGCATTTACTAAGCAAGCAAAAGCAATTGGTTTATCAACCATTATTGCTTTGATGAGAAAGGCATGCGGATAGTAATACCTCTCATACTGTGTAATGCTGACCTCCTTTAAATGTTGCTCCAATCATTACCTGAAGCTTTGCAAAATGGACTGGAAAATGGCCTCAAAAATCTATTCCATAAATCATTTATATTTGCCTAAAGAAATTAATTTTGAAGTGTCCATTGACGGCATAATGTCATCCAACAAAAACAAAAAACCTTAATGTTTATTTATTTTTATTTGTTGATTTAATGTCATTGATAAAAAACGAAAGTGATTTGTGAAATTTTTACAGCTGAAAAGTTTTAAGAGAAGATTTATTTTTTTTCATCTCCAAGTTGCAAAAGTGCATCAAACTGCTTTCCAGAGTCACATTATTAGAGTCAACCTGTGAATAATTTAAGTTGTCCTGTGAAGGCCTTAAGGGTTTGTTAGAGTACCTTCTGTAACAAGCCATTAAAATAAAGCAAGACAGATGATTGGTCATAAAGTTTTAGTTCAAAGTAGGCTTTGATTATAAAATATCTGTGGTAAACAAGATGTATAAACACAGTGCAAATGTATAAATTCACAGCAAATACAAAAAGTTGTGCAGAAACAAAAATAAGGCTAGGAAACCCAAAAGTGAGACTAAAACATGAAACTAAAACAAACACATGGAAACGGTAAAATTCTATAACAAAAGCAACATCATGTTAAGAAAAGCTGTAAACTAGCTCCAAAAGATGAAAGTGCTACACACCATAGGGGGAGATGATCTCCAAGTCACTTTGGACCAGATAGTTAAACATCGTCATTAATGTATCAGCTGTTTTGTGTTTGCAGCACATTTGCTCTTTGCTGCTCTCCATTTTCTGTGATTGCAGCATTTATCCTTTGCAGAATTGTTCCTTTGCATTTGTTTTGTGGGTTAGTTTCATTTTTTTTTTTTTACTTTGCAGCACTTGTTTGGTGCACAATTGTGTTTTTCTGCATGTTTTCATCCCTTGGCCACCATAGATACCATAGTTTTGTTCTGTTTTGTGGATGAGCTTTAGAGATCCACATGGGCATACATTGCACAGGTATTTCCTACATGGAAGACAAATGAGAATGTTGAATTGTCAATAAATGGACCATGGGCAAATACGAAATTTGGTTACGATTGCATCTTATTGTATTGAAACTTGTCTTTGGCAGCTAGAAGCTGGTCATATAATTCTAATAAGATCAATAAAGCCAAATGGCCAGTAGAACAATAAGTGTGACATTTTCCCTCTTATTAGGCCAAAGCTAAATACAACCTATAAACCTATGTATGTTTACCTGGACATAAGTATTTGGAATAAAGGACTTATTTTATTTCCATAAGCCTTTTATTCTGAATAGTTATATCCGATCAAAGGTTCTTCCGTAAACTATGAAAACCATTAATCCGTTTTCCTCCACTTGGTATTCATGCACTTTGGGCTGTTTTATACCAAAATACTATGATAGAAAAAGGCTGTGATTGTAATGCGACAAAATCTCAGAAAAATACTTCAGCAAAAAGAATGTTGTTTAAGATAAAATGCAGCATTTCAAAACAGGTTTAATTTATTTGTTTAGCTATGAGACTATCAAATCTATTTTAAAGGCTACGAAATAATCATGTAAGGAACGTGATAAACAGAATCAGAAATCAGAATCAGAAATACTTTAATAATCCTAGAGGGAAATTACTTTTGTTACACGCTCCAGTTACAGTTTTATATGATATGAACCAAACACAAAGTTTGGTTACAAAAAAAAAAAAAACCTGAAAGCAGAAATATTGTATTTCAATTTCCTAAAAGGCATACATCTTTGTACATGTGGATCAGTGGACACTTGGGGGAGATGCTTGAAGCAAACAAAAGCTTTGACACTGCACTTGAGCAGAGTGAGGCCTCCACATATGGTATGGAATGTAAAAGATCCAAGCCAAGCTCCCAACAAAAATGAAGGTTACCGGAGAAACTGAACAATAGCTGAGATCCAATACTGCAATATCCACATTTTTTCTGGTGTCTCTGCATGACTCTTTTTGTTTGATTGTAACCACATGAATTCAGTGCTGCCAAGGTTGTTTTGGATTATAGATCAGATTCCTTTACGTTATTTCAGGAAATTCAACCTCTACAGAAAGGAGCAATATCCATTGCAGCCCAAGAAGTTGCTCAACTTTTTTTCACAATGAAGGCTAGAATTTCACACACTCTGTTGTTGATGTTATTGTTTCCTGAAGTTTATATATCTATGCACAACTCCTGGAAAGACTTGTGCATAGTCTCTCCAATCCAAGCACTGAGCTCATTGTGAGGGATATTTAGAAAACAGAATGAGGTCAACATTGACTTTCATTTACAATTAAAGTGAGGGAGAGAAATGAAAGGGATTACTTTAAAAGTTGGCTAAAACAAATGAAGAACTGTTGTGAGAATTCAAATCCAGCCGTCCAGAGTAGAACCAGCTTTCCCTATAATTGGAGGTACATGTCATTAGGCTATGTCTCGCATTGCAGAGTTAGAGACAGAACAGAAGTTTTGCCCTCTTTTGTCTTTAAAACAGCTTTAGCCAAGTTGGTTTGCATCTTGTAAAAACATCCATTGATCTTAGCACCGATTACCTATGGCCCTTTGAAAGGGCCATGACTACACTTTGATTTAAAGGGCCTGTATCACGTATTATCAATTTTTTCTGAGCTTTTTACTAAATCATAATACCATTCTTTCTTTAAAATCCCACCAAAAGTAATATGATTAATTCTGAGTCATCTTCATAACTATTGCTCTATAATGAGCAGCCCCTCTTTGCCATAGGAGGCGAGTGGCCATCCCCATCTTACAGTATGTAGGTATCTGCCCCTGCCTAGAAGCCCCTACCTCACAGAGAGCAACTATTTCTGTTCATAGTTGAGACAAAACTGATCTTTTAGCAGCTAATCTGCACAGTGAGAGCAGCGGTTATTTTTGTTAGCTAATGTGAGCATTTTTTGTGTTGAAAAAAGCACCAGAAAACAATTAGTATTTCATAACAACTGTATAATCTGTGGGGCAAAAGGTAATATCTGATGATATATCTGCCCATAGATGACTTTGGGAGGATTAAAAAAAGCATAATTTCTGCATTTCAAGTCTTTTGTGGTCTCAAATAGATTTTCATAAAGAACTGCCTTGTAGCTCGACACAGCTTCCCATCAGTTCTCAGCAGCTCCTGTCTAACTGCTACAAAAAAATGCATGCAGACAGCATGATGCTGCCACCACTATGTTTTGCCATGTGGATGCTGTGTCTTTGTCACACAAAGTCTTCTGTATGGAGTCCATAAATGTTAAATTCTAGGCCCATCTGACCAGATAACCATCTAAAATAAAATCCACTTAACATTTGTTTTCTTCTTACCACTTTTTCATAAAGACCTTATCTTTTGGACGACACAAAGCCAGTTGTTGCCTTGTCAACAGATTCTTTTAATTGAGCAGTGGATCTCTGCAGCGTTGCCATTAGCGTCTTTGCTGCCTCTATGATTTTTGCTCTATTTGCCCAGTCTGTAGGCATAGCGGTCAGTGTCTAGGTTTGCTGTTGCACCATACTCTTTCCATTCATGTGAGATGTACAGTACACAGTTGGAAGTGTTGTTCCATAACCTAACCCTACTTTAAACATATAAACAACTTTATTCCTGACTACTCTAATGTGTTACTTGTTGTTTTACTGTACAGTTTTGTTTACTAATTGTTTTCTAGGATCTGGATTAAATCTGAGATTATAGTGTAGGAGGAATACGGTCAAGATTGACAATCTAAAGCTGGTTGTAGTCACATATATTCTTTGCACAGGCCTACCTGTTGTTGCTGTTCCGGCCTCTGTCAACCCAAGGTCTCCTGCAAACCCCTGGAGGAGGGCATGTAGGTAGAGGTGGGGGTGGAACAGAGGGCAGAGGAGGAAGGGTCCTCTTTGCCTTTCCAAAGCAAGGACTTGACTGTGTAGAAATCAATGCCGTATGATGCTGGAAAGTTCTTTGAGGTTTAGGTAGGGGGTTGATAGAAGGAGCACCAGGCTCACAGTATTCGTTCTCAGAATCCCTTCTCCTCTGCAAACCACAAGGTCGAGCCTTATCAAAAGTCCCAAAGATCGGCTCATTGGCTTTCTTCTCTGTTCCCTCCAGCTCCTCCTTTGAAGGAGGACAGAAGTAATTCCCTGGAAATGCAAGTGAAGGTTTGTGGGAAACTTCTTTTGTTGCCTTCTCCAGTTTTTTGACATGAGTCAAAACTGTTTTTTTGTCTTGAAGTTCATTGGGCTTAGAGGCTCGACACCTCTCGCTGCTTACTGGCCCCTCTGGATATTTAGCACTCGAATCCGCAGATTTTCCAACATTTTCTTTCCCTGAGTCTTGTCTCTCCCAGCTGACAAACCTCTTGCTGTCTGTCCGTTGAACTTCTGATGTTTTAGATTCCTTTTTCCTCACAATGTCCGCCTCCTTCTGTGTTGTACCAAGAACACATGCTCCTGTAGCAGCCACATGGGCAGACTCCTTTTTGCCCTCCCACTGTGATATCTTATCACGGATGCTGGCAGTCTTGGCTCCGGCTGAACTCCTGCTGAGGCTCAGGCCGTTTTCCATGCTGGGGGTCTGCGGATCATTTGTAGTTGTGGCTCTCCTTTGAGCAAGCATGGCGTCAAAAGGACCTGAGGTGTTACTGAGAATGTCCCTCTTTTCTTTGTCTCCCGGTAACCCACACACCTCTAAAGGCTGGGGTACCACAGACGGTGGTGCCTCCCCAACCTTTAAGCCACAGCACTGCAGCCTTGAAAAGAAATGAAAAGAAAATGTCACAGAATGCACCATATTAAGCTCTAACAGGTAAAAAAAAAATGAAAAAATTGAAATTGGGCATAAAATATAATCAGTCATACTTTTAGATATAAGAATGTCACCAATTTCTGATGACATTCGGCAAATTATGTGATTCCCTATATTTAGTGTAACTTTTGGTGTCCCTAGAAACTCTCTTTTCTTTGGCAATGCTACAGAGAGTTTATATTCAACATGTACTGCTATAACAACAAAAAACTGATGGATATTATCTAGATTTTGTTTTGAAAATGTATGACAGGCTAATACATAGTTTTTGAACACCATATTTTTTTAAATAATTGCCTGTGTTTGCTTGGCTGTGACTTTGCCCAAGAAACAGCGGGTTGATGTCCAAAGTTATGAAACGATATCAGCAGAAATTTCCTTCATGTAGTGTTTAAACACTTACATCCTCCCCTTACTCCTCTGTTTTTATACAAAAACCAGACCATCTTTGTCTTATCAATTTCTCTGTTTGCTTATCCTAAATTATGCTCTTAATCAGGGAATTTTCATCTCAGATTCTGGTCTCTGTCTGCCACAGTTTACAACTGCTTGGAATATCAGTTTTGAGGAAGAAAATATTCTTATCGATAATTTTTGTTGCAGTGGCAGATCATTACTCTGCTCTGTATGCCCTCCATAGCAGCAGACAGAAGTTAGTAAAGTCGTGTGGATATGTAGCGGGACAGGCATAAACATGGATGAGCAGAATGTTGTTTTTTTTTTAGATTGAGAACTTAAAAGAAAGAAGAAGAAAACAGGATGAGGTCACAGACAAAACAACAGGGATTTAACAACAGTATTTGGAAAATAATGTCCAACAGAGAACTTAAATACTGAAGGATGAATGGAGAATAACTTTGGATGCCAGTATATTAATCAGAGGGTGAAGCAGAGCAGCTGGCAGATGGCAAACAGACGACTGAGGAGGGGAGATTAATTAGTTCAAAGATTCACCATAACATTAAGTAAAGGTAAAAAGAAAAGTACTAGCCTGGGGGGATGAAACTACACAGAGCGGAATGTGGGAGTAAAATAAGGACTAACAACATAAGGTTAGTTAACCACGCCTAAGAATCTTAAAGAAAAAAAAAACATCCATTAAATTCTGATCGGTGCGCCTCTAATTCTTTAAAAGATTATTTTCAGTCTGTGGTGACTAAAGCAAATTCCTCTCCCAGCGTCTACACAATTCAACAGTTTGATTGGGTAAAGAAAACACTTATAAAAAGAGCCTGTTTCAGCTGTGAGTCAGTCCCGGAGCGTCACCGGGTCATGACAGTTTGAACTCTGGGTTTGAGGGTCAAAGTTTATGATCTACACACACAGCTATTTATGGAGCGGAGACAAAGTATACACAAAAAGGGGAGAGGCCCAAGTGTAGACGTGCATTTCTCCTTTTCTTCTCAACCAATAAAGCTGAGTTTTGGCTCAAAGCCTATCAAATGTTTTCCAACCAACAAATGGAGGAAATGCAGCCTTGCTGATTAAGTTCTGATGACATCGCTGAATAAGAAAACCAAAACTCCTTCAATCTAAAGGAAATCAGAGGAGGCGTTTGAAGAGATTACTGACTCAGATTTCCTGAGAGTTCTTCAAAGGAAAATTATTAAGCTAATGTTAAAGCCAGTAACACACAAGTTTGAATAAAGGTTTTCCTCTTTGCTTCATTGTCACTTCCCATTTATTTACTGCAGCTCTATCAGTATTCTTACAAGTAAAAAGCAACATGGAAGAGAAAAATAGGTCAAACAAACAAAAAGCAAAGGAAAGACAGTGGGATATTGGATGGATACTTCATACTGTGTTAAAAAACAGAATACAGTTGAAGAGTATGGAATTAAAAGACACTGGATAAACATTTATCTAAGATAAGAGGTACGGGTTTTAGGGATGCAGTCATGTAAAGGAGCACAGAGAAAGAAACAGCTGACATACTAATAGGCATTAAGATTCAAGAGCTTTTTAGGAATTTATCAAACGCTAAGATAAAAAGTCTTTAAATAGATATTTCCTCGTATGGACACAGGGAAATTCTTTTAATACACCCCTGATAGCGTTAAGAAATAGAGCAAGAAAGAGAGAGGGGACTTTATATGGCGGTAATGGAGGCAAAGGACAGTGGCAGCAGAGAGGCAGTGGTCGAAACCGATTGACAGATGGCTGACGTTGTCTCTGCTCTCTCGCCTAGCCTTTGTTCTACTAATGACTCTAAATAATAGAATACATCCAACCATTTAGGAATGTAAAGGGTTTATGGTAGAAAGTTCTGGTCTTGGTCACGGTGTTTAATCTTAAATCGTATGTATCAAAAAGGTGAAAACTGTATAATTTATGTGATGAAAGCAGGAAATAAAACAATACTAAATTAGAGAAACAACCTCTCTCCATAAAGCTCCTTCCAGAAGGTTCAAGGTATTAACAAAACATAAATTTGTCATGATCTTGGCTCTTATGACTGGTCTGATTACTAATTTAATTCACCTGCCTATCTCCACCCAGTTCTCATCACCGTTCATCTGATCCACCTGCTCAGTGCCAGATTATTTAATTCAGTTTATTTAAATTGCGCAATATCACAACACATGTCATCTCAAGGCTCTTTACCGTTCAACATATCATATAGTCAGATTGATTCAAAGCTTTATTTGAGCCTTTGGTGAGAGTTCTCTAGCGTACCTGTGTGCTCTGATTGCCTAATCCTGACCTGTTCTGTCTTTGAACCTCTGAGCCTGCCTGTCCCCGTTCTGATCCGTTTGCCTGGCCTGTCCTTGGACTCTTGCTGGATTTCTGCCTGCCTGTTTACAAAACCTGGACTTATTTCTCAACTCCATTCTGGATTTCCCTACTGCACCTCTTCGGACCTCTAATCTCCTGGCCCTGACTAACAAGCACGTCTTTGACACCGGTTTTGTCTTTGCCCTCTGGATTATCCTGCCTTCCTTCGTCTGCTCAGTTCTGATCTCCTGCCTGTCCCCCGACCTCCAAGAGAACAGCGCCTGGGACTGTCTGGGAGGGACCCGTCACGTATCATTGCCAGCCTACCGGCACGGACTGAAATATAAGACCAGATTATTGACTCACACGTTCATTATCATCCTCCACTTAATAGACGTGGTCACTAACCTGTGTTCTCCTCCTGCAGGGGTTCCTGCCTTGGATGCTAACGGTGTTCTATGCAATTCCATCTTAAATAAATGTTTTGTTATATCCGTCTTTTCGCCTTGAATACTGAGTCCTTTTGTTCTGAGCCTAACAAATTTCTCCTTTGCAGGCTTTTTTCATCAGGGTAAATTTTAAATGATTTTATCCAATAAATTGAGTGTAATATCTCTGAATTGGAGCATGCATGCTTGTAAGCATGATCAGCTGATTCTTAGATGTTGAAGGACTTACCCGTTGACTGATTGGTAAATGCAGTTGTCAGTGTTTGTACAGAGCAGCAGGGCCCTTCCACCGGTCATGGTGCTAACAGCTGGCATCCTGCACAGACAGTAGATAGAAGCAGTCAGTCAGTGTTAATGATCTATATGAAGAAGAAGGTTATTTAATAAAACAACAAAAAGTAAATGACATTTGGTTTGTCTATTCAGCAGATAGTGACCAGCTGTATCTTACAGGTGTTTTGTATCTTTATTTTTTATGAGAAACCAAACCAAAGTGTATTTGTCAAATGGAGAGATAATAGTTCCTACGTTTGACATAATTTACTAATTAGTTGACTTTTGAAGGCAGTTGGTTGTATTGGTTTTTATTTAGAGGCAAAGTTAAAGCGGAGTCAAAACAGACACCATGCCTTACAGATTTATTTATGCATCATTCCCCTTACAGGCTATGTTGTCTTGACATAGAATAAAACACATTAAAGCTATAATTAAAATGTTAGAAAATCCTCCTAAAAATAGGGATGTCAGTTTAATGAAATAGAAATACAAAAACATTAGTGGTATGGGGAGCGGCACCTTTGGTCCTACTACCTAGTGTGTTTCAGTATGTTGTAGTTAACCATGTTTGATTTCTGAATAAACATATGAAAACACATTTCTTAACAGTTTCCCTAATATAACTTATGTTTTCCAGCTTTTGATTTAATTTTGGATTTTTGTTGTGGAAGCAGCAGAAAGCAGACAAACTATAAAAAGTTCGAAACTATTACTGGGTTTTATTTGTCAGGATGTAATGATTTCAGGTGAACTTGAATTAATTCCAAAATGAGCAAAACCTAAGATAAAAAAGACAGTGGAATTGATTTGTTCTTAGAAAAACCTGGAATGAACCAAGTCCTCCGGAATCAAAGGACAACCCCAAGAACTATGTAGTATTTAAGAATTGACTCTGCGGTAATCTTTTAGAAAATTTAAACCAGGCCTACATGTTTGCATTGCAGCCCCACACAGCCTGCCAAGAATACATATGCCAGTCCAAAAAATAATTTTTATGTGTGTGACTTTTTCCAGATGTGCTGCGATACTTTGCAGGGTATTTGCAGGCTGTTAAACATTTCCTGAGCACTGCCTGGTCTAGATCCCCCTCTCTGTCTTTCTTTCTATAAACCTGCATCAGACTATTAGACTCCATTAGACTCCTCTCCTCTCTGCTCTCTTAACTATTTAGGAAATGTGGCCCTAATTCCACTGACTGTCGTCCTTGTTGGGGAAAATTGGACACAAATGAAGGTTTGAGTTTTGGATCAGGTTTTCACTTCTATTATTATAAAATGAGCAGGAGGAATTTAAGGAAGGGGTTTTCACCAGTTCTGATTCAGTTACCATATTTTACCTTGTATTATTCCACACAGCTCAGGTTATTCATTAATTTTATCTTTTCCCTGTAAGTCCAAGGCCTTTCCCCCCCTGGAGGGAAGAAAAAGGAGAAGGAAGGCTTGCGTCAAGCATTTACCGGCCTGTAGGCCAAAATTATTTTCAGCTGTGAGCCAAGTGGGGGTCACATGTTTGAGGAGAAACATCAACCACTTTTTTTTTTCTCCCCTCCCTTACTGATTATTTTCACCCTCTAAAAAAAAAATAAAACTGAACCAAGGAGAAGTGGAAAACAAGGATTATGAATAATGTTAAATATCCTCTGGTTGTATTATAAAATGTTAAAAATGTGTGG
>NW_015151538.1:106869-113890 GCF_000732505.1 Cyprinodon variegatus | reverse complement strand
GATTGCTCTGGGTTGGGGGGGAGGTGTCCTTGGGGTTCGTGTGTCTGTGACAGACAGGAGGGACAGGCCTTGTCAAAACCAAAGAGGAAAGTGGATATTGCAAAGAATAATAAAAGTATACTGTTGCAGTGAATAGTGCAGGCTTTTAGGCTGTCCTCTCATTATTTGGAGAGCTTCAGTCAAAAGAGAAAGAAGTTCTCAGTGGAGTTTTGAGTTTCTTCAAAAGTGAATTTTCACACGTTCCTGCTGACCATCACCATCCTCATCGTGCCTCCAACCTGACTGAAAATGACATGTATTTATTCAGATCTTTGAACCTGACATCACTTATGTTTTGAGCATTCTGTTACTGAGGAAACCTTTTCTTAGAGGAAGAATAGGCTTTTGTCTCCTAAAGCTATTAGCAACAATTGTTAACTCCGACCCCCCGGAGCAAGATGTCCATCATAACAATACAGAGGCCGAGGAAACCATCTGCTGAGGCCAATAAAAACATCATGGGAAACTGCGACCTCAGGACCCCTACCTGCCCCACCCCCCCTTCAAACTGTCCCGTGAGGTGGGACAACCAGAGCACAGGAAATGGATGCAGTGTTGCTAAATCGCCAACAGCGTGGATCGGACAGTGGTAGAATACTTCGTGGGATCTCAACTACACTTTAGTTTTAGACGTCTCTGAATGTTATCCAAAGAAGTTTATGATCCAAGTTATAGCTAAGAAATCCAGTGGGGACTCAAGAGTTATAGCTTTCGCTGACATTAATTATCTCATTACCTTAAACGAAGAGCAGACTCCAATTCTGGCTCACCATCATAAAAAAAGTTTACAAGAAAGAGCAGATGAGGTCAAAGAGAGGTCCTTAGGGTCAATAGTACCTTACATAACAAGTACTAGGAGAGTTTCTCCCATTACACAGAGATGGACAATTCAGGAACCTGAAGCTTATTATTAATTCTCATCTATCTATTAAAGAGATTATGTCTTTCAAAAAGTCTGCAGATATAAAAGAATATGACTGATCCAAGGGCAGAAATAATTTTAATTCTGTCCATATGTGCTAATAAAAATGCATTGTTTTTATACTGCCTATATCACACTTTTACAGTGCATACTGTTTAGCTACACTGTTTTTCTGCAAGAAAATACATAAATACAGCTTAAGTACTGTATCCCTTTCTACACATTTGGTACTACAGGTAATGTAATTTCATTTTCCACCAAAAGGGTTCAGAGCAAGTTTGGGACATATTAGACTTAGTGATGCTATATTTGGGCTCCTATGCACGGCCACAACAGGATTTAAGTAAAGGCTCTTCAGATTATACAGCATGAGAAAATATTGTAACATAACACTTAAAGGTATAGTCGAGGATGTTCTTTTTCCAGATGGATCATCAAAATAAGTGGTTCTCCTAATTGTCGATCATTCTGGTGATATGTTTACGTAAGGCCGTCCTACATGCTCGTCCCCATTTTCACTTACTGGTGGTGTGTCTGACAAGTGTAATAAATTACTAATCTTCTTTGGGAAAGCAAGCTTCTATGAGAGATATGAGAGATGTAACTTTTAAACAGAGCATGCACAAGCAGAAATGGGCTTGTGCATTCTCTCGCACGGGTTGAATAGGCGTTCCTTCTCGGGTGCTGGGAACAGGGTTGTGCATGTGCATTTTTTTTGTGTGGAGAGGGTGGGTCTTTTCAAAAATTTGCTAAATCCTCCATTATACCTTTAAGCCTGAAGTTATAAACACCAATCTGATTTTTCTCTCTCTCATGCTAGCTGCAGAGGGTCACTGACTGCTTAACAGAGACGTATGTAGCTGTAATTTCCCAAGAATAAAGAAGCAGTAAAATTGTATTTGCTGCTCTAACAAGCCTAAAGGTTTGCATTTTAGTTTATTTGTTTCTGTACTCCAGAGCCCCTGACATGGGTAAGCTTATTGATTGTTTATGTCCACGTCTGCCCTGCTTGCTTTAGACGAACATAATGTAAAATGTGTGAGGCTTGTTGCCTCCATAGGGATGAGCCTTTGCTGGTTTAACTTTTGTTTTCCCCAAGTGTTTTACATTGTCACCTTGTCTCCCTTCCTGTCTGGTTCATGACATTCCCGTCAAATTGCTGTTTTGGTCGCAAGCATTTTTGCAGACAATTGTGAGTGGTTTGGCCGGCCCCATCCTTTTTGACCAGATGCAATTTCTAAACTTTTTTTCTATTGGATCCCACACTAAATCAGTCCCGCTGTGTTTCAGCCTATATTTCTTTCTCTTTCCACTAATAATTCACCGACCATTGGTTGTATAGGAGACTGAACCTTTAGCGTTACTGCTGGCATTAACAATACAAAGAGAAATAAGGAAGTACAACGACACAAACAATTAATTCTTACACAGCAGCAGCCATTTGTTTAAACCTAGTATCCAAAAATGAATGTACATCATTCTGCAACCAAACATTAAATGCTACAAAAAAAAAACTTTTTTTATTCACATTACACCTCCATCACAATAGGTATTTTTAGAATAAAAAAAGGATGTAACAGTATATCAGAGAATGTAGACTACACAAAATATCACAGTTACGTTCCCATGCGCATCACCCAACTTTGTCCCAATAACAGGACATAGAGGACAAAACAAAAAGCTTTGCCTTTAGTGCATCACTTTAAACCCCTACCAAGCCTTCTAAGAATTATGAAGCAACAAGAAAGCAGCAAAAAAATTTGTTTTTGTATAAAACTAAAATAGATATACAGGTATAAAAAAGTCTAGGATTACTAGACTTACTAGATTACTAGAGGCAAAAGATAAAAAGGAAACAAAGAAAAATGTTAAAGAGACTCCATCTACCACAGTGAAAGGCTGTAATGTGTGAATACTTTTGAAGGAAATGCAGAAAGCCAACTATAATAAAGGAAAGTATGAGATAATTGATAAAGCATGAAGAAGGCAACGTTCAGCCTCTGATGGAAGACTGCAATGTTTAAATGTCTTGTCAGTTTTATGGATTTCTACAAACAAAACAGAAAAAGAAAGGTGAAGAATGTGCTCCATTTTTCCTGCAAACTTCCTTCTAAAGCTATTGTTATTCAACATGTAAGAGAATCAGTTCTTTAAGAAGTAATAAAAATTTGCAATGAAGAAATTAAAAAATAGGAATAAAGCAAAGGGGTTAACAATTATAGACTCGCGTAAATGGCAATTCCAAATACCCAGTTTTTAGTTGCAGAGTTAAGCCTTTTTGCTACAAAAATCCAGATTTTTCAGCCACTCAGATAGCAAAGACTACCGGTCATTCTATAGATAGATCAGCCATACTTCTTTAAGATTCCTGTATAGGTTTTTATCAAAACATGAACTATACAACATTCTCCAATCAAAGTGGATTTTTTCATCCTGAGATATTTTTTCCACTTATTCAGAGGCGTTTTCAGGATTTTCTTGGTTTGAAGCGTTAAAAGTGATATTTATAATGTCTGCAAAAATTGTCAATGAAATTTAAAGTATCTATTTTCTTTAAAACTCTTTGTAAAGTGAAGTCTCCCAGCTGAAGAGGATTCAGCGTTGACACACTGGACACAGGTGTTGCTGTCCGCGTGTTTAATAATCAGCCTCCAGATGCTGTCAGTGAACTGCCGGGGCGAGCTGGTGTTGCAGGGCTCTGGAGGCCTGCCTGTCTGCATCTTCCCTACAGCTGCTTCTCATAAAGACCCCCCCCCCCCCCCCCCTCATTCTCCATCTCTCCCTCCTGCCCTGCAGCAAGAGCTAACACCGTTACATCATCTTCATTCTTTGCTTGTTTGCACTGAAACTTCTCCTTTTTTTTTTACTCTGTCATTTCCAAATGCCTAAAAAGGACAAAGTGACTGATATCCTCCACGCCACCATGTTGGAGTTTATTAAACTCAGAAATTAACCAAAAATGTCCCCAAAAACCGCTTGCTGTCATCAGCACTTGGTAGAGGATAAGTAAATCATCACTCAAAGCGAACAGGATAGCTCAGAATGTGGGTTACATTAAAGTGATGAATTTCTGTTTTTGTCTTTCTTTCTGCACCCAGGCACAGCGAGGACCCAATCTCCAACAAAAAGTGGCTCAGTGCAGCTTATATTCCAAAAGCCTCATCTGCAATCAATTTAACACACTGCTGCACACTTAGCCCGGCTCCTTCTGGAAGGGCCAACTTGGCTGTTCTTTCTATCCCACCCTTCTCTCTTTTATTTTCTCCTTTCATTTTTTCTATTTCATTACTGTTTAGTTACAAAGTTGTAGGGAGACCATGTTAATAGAGGAAAAAGGGGAACAGCAGGGAGGTAAAAGGCTTACACTGAATCCTTTGCTTTTTTTTCCTAAACAGAATTCAACATTTCTGCAGCTCTGGAGGACAGGATAGTTTGAGGCTAATTTGGTTAGAATCAAAGGGCTCTTTTAGATTTTAACACATTGCAATCACAAGTTTTAATGCATTTAGGGAGATTTCAAGTGTTCAGGACATGGTGTTCCACTCAAACCAAAAGGTTCATGGTGACTCTGGAGGAACCGCAGGGAATCACAGCTCAGGTGAAAGAAGCAGCCAACATAACTTAATGCCTGCACACATACAAGTCATCTTTTCTGAAGACTGGCTAAAATAAAGTTTTGTTTCCATATTGAAAGAAAGATATGCAAGGGACACCACAGCAGCCATGTGGCTGCATCAGTCTTTTTTTTCCATTCTGCAGGTGAAAGTGTACATTAAACATTTGGGAGATGGTGCTATAATCAAAAATATGATCAATTTTTGGGTTTTTTTTGTATGCAAAAATCTATGTTTGTTACCAAAACAATTACTTTATCTGCAAACACAGAATCCCCTAAACACAGATTTGGCAGAATAAAGTTGTGGAACTTCTATGCTTCATTATGGACATGAAAGCTGTTCATAATAATCATGGGTTAGAATGGCCTAGTCAAAGTCTGGATCTAAATTCCATTAAAAATCAATAACAAAACTTGCAGAAATTTTCCATCCAGTCTAGCAAAGTTATATTGTAACAACAATGTGGCTATGGTAGTTTCTAGATGCACAAAGCGGTGAGGGGACACATTACAAAAGACCTGATAATAGATTTTTTTATGTTTTATCACTGATTTATTGTTGACATGTTGCCAATTTCTTTTTTATATAAACAACATATAATCTTTCCATTAGTCAGTCACAATATACCCCAACTACAAACATTGAATAAATTTGTTGGAAGGCTACAGAATGAATTAAGGTTTTGGGGTAAATTAAACATTTTGCAAGACACCATATTTTACCACTTGGTATGTGCGTGTTTTAAAAAGCAGTAAGATAATGTTAAATAAACTGTATTCAAAGGGAGACATGGAAAGCAACAGGCAAATAAAGACGGGAATTTCATCCTTGCTCCACAGCGTCCTTCTCCGTGTTTTTGTCTGTCATGTTCAGGGCCCCCGCTGCTTTCCCAAGCTGATTTCATAGCAAGGCCTTGGAGTCGCTCCAAACAGGCCAACTCTCCGACCATACTTGCGTGCTCAAGTCTGTGTAGGAAACTTTGCATGTATACGGCTGTCATAAACAATGTTTGTCACAAGTCTGGAAGTTACACATGTCACCGTTGCACACATGTTCTTTGTACAAGCTGTCTTATTTTTCCCTCCAAAGATGTCTGAACCCCCTCCCCCCAATTGTTTTGCCCACACACACACACCATCCCTTTATTGTAAAAAGAGGATGGACATGAGACAGCATTGATACTGGTTTAGAAAAAAAAGAGGCAGACAGGAACCGATGGGAAAAACCACAAACAATTATTTCTCGCAACATGTTTCTTAGCTTATCAAGAAGTTCTAAATATAACACAAGCATCCCATTGTTACATTTCTAATCCCACACTTAACAGTGCTTATTATTGTCTCGCTAACTCACAGCCGGGGACTCCTGACAGTCGGGGTGTTTATGGCAAGTACCAGTCCGGGGGGTTGGAGGTGCCCTAATCACATCTAGAAGATGTTGTCAATTTCAAACCTCAACTGAGAGGTAAAAGTAACTGAGAGCTGCAAATATTTCATGACCTTTTAATAACAAAAAAAACGTATTACATTTGTTGCATATTTGCAATTGAATGTTCGATTGCAAATATGCAAGATATATTCCATGTTCTCAAATGTAACCATTTCGACGAACCAACATTTCATTTGTATTTTAATGTTCTGAAATAAATCAAAACATAAAATGTTTTAATTAAGAGAAAGTATGGATTTTCATAGGATGTTTATCGTTATAGAAAGGTTTCCAAGCTGCTGACAAGCGAAATAGATCTTTAAAATATTGCTCCTTCTTTTAGCATCATTCTGTTGTGGAAATTTAATTCCGTTTTTTTTTTTTATTATTTGCTAAAGCTACTGATACTAGCATAAATAAATAAAGATTCACTTGGGGCTCCGGAGACCCCCACCCTAGAGGTTAGATTGGATATTGAGGCAAATTATTTTTGTTAATTGGACCGACTAAATGGCAAATTGACTGAATTCATACTCATCTGGTCACACTTTACTCAAAGTGCTATTATAAGCTAAATTCAAATTCAATAGCATTCACTAAGACACAAATTTATACACTAATACACAGCAGAGCAGAAGGCAAGTTGGGTTGAAATGACCTTGGACAAAGGGAAGCTGGAAAACAATTCCCAACCTTCAATCATTTCCTGATCTTAGTCAGTCTTTCACCTGTTTCCCCATGGACAATGCCGATTAAGCAGCTTCCATTCTAATTTCTATCATCATAAAAACAACCTTTTTTTCTGGAAAACAGCTTGGTTCAGATATTTTGACCTTAAATGGTAATTGAAACAAAATCCTGAACATCATTGATTTATTCACTGTATTGATCTTACGGTGGAGAAATTCACTCTTTACGTCAGCTCAAATAGTCAACAAAGAGAAGACGAATTTGCCAAAGGAAGAAAAAAAAGGAAGAAAAAATGTGCATGGAATATATAAAGTATATACAGTGC
>NW_015151538.1:89842-106768 GCF_000732505.1 Cyprinodon variegatus | reverse complement strand
ATAGGGTGTTTACCATGGTATTTATATATATAGTTATTGCACTGGCTGTCAAATACAGAAACAGGTTATTTAGGTATGAAATAGTACTTGCACATTATACATTGCACAAGTTATTTCCATTATAGTGTTGCATTGTAGAGTCTGGTGGTAGACACAAACATTTTGTACAGGTAAACAGTAAAAAAATGGTTTTGAAGAGCACAAATCAGGCAATAGAATTCTACCTTCAAACCTGGACTGCAAGTCCACTGAAAATTTGTTGATGATGCTTAAAGGCAAATTAAATGTATTATTTTTGAAATGAATAATCAATTTTTTCAATTGATGAGATAACCTTTTATACGGCTGAGTGATTTACTGTACCAGAGTGAATATATGTTTATTTAATTACATATTTGGGATTTTGACCACATGATGATTAGAGAAAATCTACCTCTATTTAAACTTCAAATCTGAATTTTTAATCACTGATGTTATGCAGCTATTCCATAAGGTTTAAATGAATAATTTAAACCACAAAATGACCATGAGATTCCTTCCTATTATGTGTGCATGTAAAAAGCTGTAAATGTAGTAGCTCTTATAAATACAAGGTTAACATGGCCGCCTGAGGAAGGAAGCTCCGGACACAGTCAGCAAAGTCCTTCTCTATTCAAGAGTTAACAAATGACCCGTTCTCAAGGTTTGAGTCAAGGTTTTTAAAGCAGAAGATCCCCTCACTTCTTGGAAGTTACTTCCTTAGTTTAAGATTTCGCAGTCTGCAGATGATGCAACTTTTGCAGCCCATGACGCCTTACTAAGTTGACATGTGATACATATGGAAAAACTAATCTGGAAAAGCTTTCAGCCATTTTTCCTTGTTAAAAACCACCGAAAATTCTGACTTTTTAAACATCACCTGAAAGTTTGGTAAATCAGGTAGTTTAAGGAATAACTGCATACAAACACATTTCTAAGAAACAATTAATAACTTTGCTTATTAAGAGTCACGGTAAAGTAGGAAACAAAAATGTCATTAGAAGGAAAACATCTTCCTGATGAGAAGCAGGTAAACGGAGAAGTATGGGTTTGTCTGGGAGAGGCACAGAAAACAGATCTCTTCGATTCTCTTGTTTCCTTCTTGTATAGGGGAGGAGAATCTGTCGTCCATGGACTTGGCAGCCTAATCCCCCCAACAGATACAGAGCACCCCTCAGCAGAGCGCTTGACTCATGCAGAATCTGCTCCCAATCATCCTGCTGGAAAAACGTGCCTTGGCAATTCATTCCAGGATGCATTCTCATAAACCACTCTCACTTGGCCTACATCAGTTTGCTCAACACTACTTCTGTCATGTGCAAAGATCCACATTTGTTTCCCTAAAAGCTTTATTTCTAATGCAGTTCAGGCCAATGACTGACAGCTCTTTTTCTGTTGCATTTTAGGAAAAGCAATCATCAGAAAGAACCTGGTAACTTAATGACTAAGAACATTTGGTCAACCTTTTGGGCTGCATGGCAGAGCAGTTAACATTGGTGCCTTGCTGCAAGAAAGTATTGAGTTTGATCACTTCTTGAGGTTTATTTACAAGAATTCTGCATGTTTCCCCCATCTGTGTTTGGATTCCCTTCCCCTTGAGTATGACGCCTCTCCCTCTTCATTTTTTTCCTATGGAACCTCTGCTATAAGGAGACAATCACTGGCCCAACTCCAGCCAAACGACTGGTGAAATTTGTGCTTGTTAAATTTCCAGCCGTTTATGTAGATGTGCACACATAGGCATGCAAAGCAACACATGATAGTTTAAATGTTCAACTCTGCTTGCATGGCCTCAAACCAATCAGAGAAGGTTTCACTGACTGATCACTGTATAGAAGCAAGGTTCACTTCACGCTACAGTTCGCAACCACTTTAAACATGCATGAAAATATTGTTGGGTGTGTCTGATGTTCCTTTTCAAGATTCAAGAGACTTTATTGTCATTCACATCACGTGTTAGATGAGGTAAACGAAATTGAGCGTCACGGCCTCAGTTACATCCGAATATATAAAAAAATAATTTATAAAAACTAGCTACAATATCAGATTTTATAAATAGAAAAAAAAAAAACATTTACAGATATATAAAAAAATGACCCGTTTATGATATAATTTCAGTATATCCAAGTTTTCCAGGCAATGTCACAGCAGTCATGCATCTGGTAGATCCCATTTGTCAATGCATCCTGGGCAGCTCCACTGTTTTTGAATTCCTTTGCTCCTTCTTCGGCTTCTCCGATTTCTGCTTGGATCATGTTGTTCTCTTCTGCTGATTTGGTTTCTTCCCAAGATTGGAAGTATATTATTCCCAGCCCACGCCTTCCCACACAGTACTTCAACAATATCCCTGAAATGTGGGCTCCTCTCTGCTTGGAAAAGTAAAGATGAGGATTTTCATTCAAATCTGGAAAATTTCTTTGTTCCAGTTTCTCCTGCCTTTTGCCACTTTACACTCTTATCAAGGTATTTCAAAGTGGCCCAACTTATAAAAGCAAATGAATCAAAGCGTGTTATGGTTACATTACACCTATGCTAAACATACAAATGCTGCTGTTTGTGTTAAAGTTAGAATAATCACATTTAATATTATTTTTGAAATTGAAGTGAATGCTGTTGGAGTTTTAATCCTGAAGCAAAATACACACAATTTTTACTATAAACAGCCAATTGTCACTTGTAAGATTTATGACTGCAGAATCAGAGGAAAAATAAAAAGAGTTGCTCAAAATGGCCTCCAAAAATAATGAATGTTCTTCTCCATAACAAGTCAATCCCATCTTATTTCTGCTGAGAAGCTTTTTTCTTGTCTCTGCTGGTAATGGTATGATTTATCTTTTCAACTTTCCGAACCCATGATGGAGAGAATCTCCAGTAAAAAAAAAAATCACCTCCAGCCAGAAGACAGTTGTTTGTAAAATTAAATCATGTTATGCTTAAATCTGCAATATCTTAGGGCTTAGCTGAAAACACAAGGTCATGTATGGTCAGTATTCCACTCCCCTTCTGTCCACCTCATTAATGAATGGAGAAAAGGATAGATTCCATTTCTTTTTTTTTAAACCATAAACTTCAGCCCCAATGAACAATCATAAAATGAACTCACGTCTCTCAGCAGCCATAAACTGTCTTCTTCAGCACATAAATATTAACCTTTGGGGCATAGATCAAATGTCACCTCTAAGCCACAGTCTCTGAGCGAAGCTCCAATTTCATAATTCTCTGCTCTCAATCTCCTTCCTGTTTTTTTTTTCTCCCTGTTTTATATTTAAAGAATTCCAGTGAAGAATTCCCTACAGATTTCCACCATCCCATCCCTGCTCGTTTGCATGCTTGCACAGAGACATAGTTTTTATAATTGAACCACCGGTCCTTTGGGGATCTAAACAAGACGAGAGCTTGGGAAACTGCTCTTCCGGAGTGTAAACTTGAGTCAGAGATGACGCTACCGACATCCACACCTCCCCCCTCAACTAAAGAACCCGGGTCAAGACCAACAACGGATCACTTTAAGTAAAACAAATAGTTGTGTGTTTATTCCCATGCACACACCTACTTCAGAGCTGTATAGTTTGTTCTTTGTTACATACTTTTCTTTTTTCTCAGTTTATGCGCTTAAATTATACCAAATAGCTACTTGTACAAAATATAAAATCTGAAACAAACTATTTCTAAAGAAGAGTGAAGAATTACAAGCACAACTCCCACAAAACAAACAGCACCACTAGCAACACTACTACTTTCCCTGCTCAACATCCTAAACAAGACAGTAGTTAAACGTGATTTGGTATAATCAAGCCTCCTCTGTGTCTGCAGTGTGTCTGGAGCATCTACTTATTATGTCATTAAACTTGGATGAACTTAAAGATGGAGAATAGGTTTAATTGCCATTACAGAGGAGATCCCTAAATTAACAGGTAAACAACATTCTTTTCGCTCCGTAATGTCTGCACAAGACAAAAAAAAAAAAAAAAAATGAAGGGTTGAGGAAGGAGGGAAGGGTCTTATTTTATTCTTTCTGGCAAGAAAGGTTGGCACTGTACTGAAACTGCACTTAATCTCCTTCATTTTTAGGTTAAGCACGGCATCTCTCTTAAAATGGCTTCTGAAATCATATAATTTAATCAGAAAAACAAAACAGAGGGAGCAATAGACTTGTGCCGCAGTGTTAATTTTGTCAGCTTTTTTTTAAATTTAGTCTTAGTCACAATAACAAAAATCAATTTTAGTCTCATTGCCTTCCCCGATTTAGTTTTAGTCTTAGCCTTAATGACGAAAATCAATTTTAGTCTTAGTCAAATTTTAGTTATATATTTTTTTTACATATATATCATATATATCACACTGTACAGAATACAAATTATTCACACACAGCTTCTCCTTTTCTCTCTTTTCACTGTGCAGAATAAAACTTCACACTGATTTCTCTTTTTAACATACCGTATATCACACTGTACACATTGAACCTTTTGTTGGCTTGTTTTCATCATATCCACAAAGTCTTCATTGCACTTGTTACCAATTAAACAACTTGATGCTGGAGTGTTGATACCTTATAAAACAACAGCAGGTTACTGATGGTGTAAATATGTTTTTAGTAAGGAGTTACCCAATAATTCTGTTGTAAAATTTCAAAAAAGGGTGTAAATGGTTTATTGATCATTCAGTAATACATCAATATAGATAAAATGCTGGTGCAACACTGAAGCATCCCTGGATTTCTAAGTAGCAACATTTTTCAGGTGACTTTGAACTCCTCAATAATACCTTTGTCTTGACAATCTTGAATTTTCCACATGCATACTTAATCAGAGATGTTTGGAAATGAGTATGGGGAGGTTTATAAAGAGATGCTTTAGGAAAAGATTGCCTCTTCATATGAAAAATAATTATGTGCAAATTTCTCTCTGTTTTGTGGGGCCCAATTAGTGATCATTTGTAGACCTATAGATCTTTCTTTGAGTTTTTTCTGAATATAAACTGACTTGAGGAAGAGATCCTCACAGGGTGGGTCTTCCCATGCAAGTGGTGGCCTCTTCCCCAATTCTAATAAAAAACCTAGTCAACATCATTTATAACATTTCCATACATATGTGAGGCATAAGGGTGGGAATATTCGGTGCCTATTCGATCAGCCTTTTTAGCTTTGCTTCTGACGCTCATGACTACCTGTGGTTATTGGAATGCATTTAGACACTTAGGCTTAGGGTAAAAGAGGAGGCGGGGAACACCTCCAACTAGGATTTAAATAAACAGTCAAAATTTCAAAATCACAGCAATGCAGCATTTTGTGTTTTGTTTTCCTATCCAAAGTAAAGTGATATACATAGAAGATTGTAATCTTAATTGCTCCACTATTACAATTCTGTGGTGTGCATTATTGATGTATGCATTTATTGGTTGACTTTGGATTTTGCTTCTGCAAGATTTACCGACATAAGTGCTTTAGAGCGGAATGCTAAACCTGTTTTTGATCATGACAAAATCCATGAGGCACTAACAGCATTGCACACAAAGCACCCCCCCACCATAACTTGAAACAAGAGGAATTCATGGACCATAACCACAGGACACATTCCTTCAGAGTATATCTCTGTGGTAACAGCAACAGCTCTGAGATGGCAGAAGGTCAGCCTGGTGGGATCTGAGTAGCAGGCTGCTGGCCAGAGTGCATGTTCAAAACTAGCTCTTATAAGAGGAGGGGTTAGAAAGTCTGTAACCCTCCAAAACCCTGCTGTCACTATTCTGAGAAGAACACAATAAGCACACAGATCTCTGGCAGCAGCAGAAAACTACGGTAAATAGATTCATACAAAACTTATAATGAATATGTTTCGACATAAAGTAATGAAATTTTGTTTGCATGTTCCTTACTTCACATCTTGCATATAATTCAGGGTTTTTCAAATTTCCTCATTGTGAGACAATAAGGTATTTTCATTCTATTAGTTGCTGCTATCATGGATCCAACTTCCTCTTTATTGGGTACATTTTGTACCCAATAAATGTAGGTATAAGAATCATTCTATCACTAAAGTAAAATACATTTGGTAGTTGCCTTGAAAAAAGTAAAAGATCCCAATGTAAAAAAAACATTATTTTTGTTCACCTTTACATTTTTCTCCCCATTTGTTTTGTTTCTTTATATGCCGAAGGGTTTTGCAGGTGATTATTCAGTCGATCTTGAAACATTGGATTTCATTTGGATTTTGATACAGTATGGATTTTGATACTGTATCAAAATCCAAATGAGATTAGTATTTGAGGGAAGAAAAGCCTGCAGAAATGATACGCATTACATAAGGCTTATTGTGGCAGGAATTCAAAAGGGAGAGGTAGACATCACAAGGATGTTATATTCTGTAGTTTATTGGTATTTTGATTTGTCATTTAATGTCTTTTTTCCCGAGATTTAGTCTACTTATGTATTTATGTGTTGCTATTTTGTTGATATGTCCCTTCCCAGTTTCTCCATCAGCCAGAGCCACCAGGCAATCAGTTGATTCCTTTTACCTGTGTCTCCTTGTTTAGCCCATTGTATGCGCCTGTTGCCTTTGTTTAGCGCTGGACAGGAAGCACCCCTCTGCATGCTTCCTGTCTTTATGCCCAGTTTGTGCTCATCATCGGTTTTTGTAAGTGTTATTTGAGTAGCTGAGTTTGCATTTTGGTCTGAAAGCAGAGCTTTAACTCAGAGAAGTATGAACAAAAACATCACACCAGGAACAGAAGTTTATATTTCTACAACAGTATACCATGACTTGATAACATGATATTTTTCTAATTATTTCATTTTAAAACATTAAACTTAAACTGATTTTATTGGGACACATGGATTAGAAACTAGTGAAGTTGAAGAAAAAGTAAAAAAAATGTTTAAAGGTTATTTTGTAGTCGAATGGTTGAGAGGTCTGGCCTCTAATAACTTATGTTTAAGTCTAGACTTTGACTATGCCTTTTATAAACATAAACTTACATCCTTGATGTCATGCTTGAAGGAAAACCTCCTTCTCAAGTCTTTCTGTAGCCTCTAGCCCTTCAGTCAGGATTGCCCTGAATTTAGCGTAATATTTATCTTCTCATCACTTATAAGCAGCTTCTTCGTTCCCGTAAGGAAACACATAACACTTATAATTTGAAGGAAAATGTTTCTCCTAACAGCTTCAAAGCTAACAAAAAATGGATCCATATTTGCCACATCATGGCTACAGAAAGTTAACCTCTGACCCTGATTCTGAATTGAGATATTTGACCAAATCAGCCAAAACAGTAGATGTATGATTGCACCACCAGTGCTAAGCACAAGGACACACTTTAAGAGAGTGGGTTCAAAGGGCAAGACAACAGGCTTTCACAGTCTAAGACCAGCAAGCAAACATCATAATCTCTTTATCTGAAATTTGATCAAATGTTGTTCTGAGTCCCAAAGAGTCATCTTGTTTCAATTCAACAAAATCTCAGTTCTACTTTGTTAGATCAACAAAAGGCAGCATGAAACAGAAACAGGATTAGAGGAGCAAAGGAATTTTGATCTCTGGTCTTCAAAGCTGCAGCTGATTCTGCTTCATTTGTCTCATTATTAATGAAAAGACAGAAATATGCCGCAGAATCTAAGAACATCTTGGAAGTTAATGCAGTTATTAAATGACCTTTTTCCAGTGTCAGTGAAATTTCTTTTATTAAGTTTACTTTTTATTGCTGGATGTATACAGACATAAGGATACTTGCTCTTCTACAGCAGATACAGTAAGATAAATGTCTTGATTCTGTTCAAACTCAAGCCTTTTTTCTCCGTTTATCAAACTGGATGAATCTTTTCTTGTTGGCAAGATATGACACTCCAGATTGCTAAATATTTTGTGTCTCTTTAACTATAACATTTGGATATCCTATATTACTATGCACTTAAAGTGTGTGGGAGTTCCAGGGTGAAAATGCTTTTGCAATTAAGCTTCTAAAAAGTTAATTTCTAACATTTTATATAATCCATAGAACAGATGAAAGAGCACATCTACTGATGAGCCTGATTTATCCCTGAAAAGGCTACACCCATCTGTTTAAGCGAATATCAGCAAGCATAAACAGCACATCGTGTTACATCTATCCTTCCATTACAGGAGACTGATCATGTGTTCCAGAAATTAAGGCATACTGTTATAAAGTGTTGATATCAACAATAAAACAATATTTAAAAAAAACCTTGTGAAGATGCTTCCTGAACCTGGAAAGTGTGTCTGTATGTAGTGTATAACTATTCATCATGTATCTGCATGAAAAGCGGCTAATAGATGTAGAAGGATGTACTCAAAGTGGGTGATAAAAAACTGAATTATGGTTTGCAAAACAAAAAAACTAACAGATGTTTTTTTGTTTCCTCCAAACATTTTTGAATGAGGGCACCATTCCAGTTGTGAACTGCACAGGTTGGTAGGCAGCATTATGTTTTGGGTGCATTTTGCAGAAGGAAGGGCCAAGGTACAGCAGAAGATACGTGGCATTATCAAAATAGATTGCCTTGTGGACCTATAGAGGCAAATCTCCCCAAGATTAATCTCCCTCGTATTACTTGCCACTGATCAAAGACAATTTTGCTAACAACGACAGACCAAAAACAATTTCAGAGAATGAGAAGAAGTTATTTTTTGTACCAGGAATCCGGCATTAACTGTATACCCAAATATTGAATAGTCATACTCCAATTTTTGTAGCCATATATCACTATTTCACCTTTAATTAAACCATGTAATATTCACCATTGGCCTTGGGACTCCTTGGGCTCCCACAGAGTGAAACTAACTTGACTCTGTAGATATCTGAGGGTACTTGAGGCAGAAATAATGAGAACTTAATAGGAAATTCCACCAGACACATTTGTGCAAAGTTAGAATAGTAAACTAGTTATAATGAAGTCAAACAGTGACACCATTGTGGACAGTGAGCGTGGAGTCCATGCTGCTGACAATATGCAAATGGTGCACCCAACTCTGTGAAGTCTTAACCCAAACTCTGACCCCTATGGAAACAAATATTCTTAGAAAGGCGCATATCTAATGTATATATAGTTATACTGTCTATTGTTATTTTCTTTGCAATTATTATTGTAAATACTCTATTGAACTAGTGGTTGTGGTTCTAATTCAAGCTCTTACCAAATTATTCTGAATGAAATAACATAGTGAACCTAATAAAACTGAAGTAAATAAAAGAACTATAAATTATTCATATTTACGTCTGGTAGAAACTGAAACACGGGGTTTATTTTCACATCTGAAAGGGTGAGGTAGGAAATTAGCAAAAANCTATAAATTATTCATATTTACGTCTGGTAGAAACTGAAACACGGGGTTTATTTTCACATCTGAAAGGGTGAGGTAGGAAATTAGCAAAAAAAACAAAACAAAAAAAAAAACAGCAAAACGCTCAAATGAGAAGACACTCGCTGGTGGTAATATACTCTCCTACACTGTTTACATTTGATCACTGCTGCACTTTCAGAATGGAGATGTTCCTTTTCACTCCTAAGCTGCTGCTCATTCACTGTCGGAAAGATGTATAAACGAAATTTCATTTTGTGTATACTCTGTGTATACAAAATTACATTAAAGTTTGTCTAAGTCTATTGTGATAACCTAAAAAAAGAAAGATACATGATTTGCTGATTTTAAATAGTCAAAGAAGCAAAGCGGTGGACTTTAATTGTATTGATTGAAATAAAAAAACACTGGAAACATCCTAGAAGCAGTTTCTGTTCAGACTTTGCAACAGGTCAAGTCTGTTTACACCCACAACTCCACAAACTCTAATAGCAGAACCTGTTAATCTGTTTGCTCCGGTAACACATTAACCTTCCATACCTACTGTGCAAAGTTGCAGTTTTTTAATATGCTTACTGTAGCAGCTTCCAACTGATAATTGATGTTGTGCTTTTTCTAGCAAATAGTGTGACTTGTTTACTGTACAAATAGCAGAGCATCAAATACAATCACTCTGTTTTCTGCAAATCAAATTGCAAACCTTTTCTATCTTTGAATTCAAATGTTGCTAGAAATTAAGAATGTGTAGCAACAAGATGGAGAAACTTTGATGCAGTTTAATGCAGATGGATCAAAGTTGTTAAATTGTTGATAAATACAGCTTTAACATTTAGTCCATCTTTAAGTATTTGCAATCTAATTAAAGTTTTTTTTTTTTTTATGGGTAGGCTTGCCACCTGTAGCTGAATTCCTACTTCCTCCCTGAGGAGGACTCAATGCAGGCAAGCCCTCTCAAAACAATACAGCCATCCATGAAGGGGATCTCTTGTTCACAAAGAGGAATGCTCATCTTCTCCTCCCAGCGCTCCTCTCCCTGTCCCTCCACAACCAGTCCTGCTTGATTCAAAATGGTGTTAGGATGAACTCTGACAACCAACACGCGTATTTATGTGGTAACCTCCACCCCAAAAGCTCCATGAGGAGAAGGTGAGTCTGTTTGAGTCCCCAGTTTAAGTTTGAAGTCTGACTGGAGCAAAACCAGTTTGGATGAAAAGTAAAAATATAGAGAGACCACCTATAATATTTACTGCTGTATCAGTTTGCTGTGGAGAAGCAAGGAGACACATTCTTTACACAGATGAAGGCAGTCTGACACAATCAAGCTCAGGCACAAGCAATTCCATTAGAAATGCAGAGAGCGTAGAGCATGACACATGAATGCACACCAGAACAGATAAGTTATAACCTAAGAAACATGCATTTGTATAAATGAGATGTCTCTAAATAATCCCATTTATCCAAAAAGCTTAGAAAGTATGTTTCCCATGCTTTTTGTTTGGATTAAAACACAGTGACAGATACAAATCTTGTAGTTTTTACTACCTTTCTGAGGTGGTTGAGCCCCGATGAAGCTCTCTCAGTGTAGCTTCTCATTTTGTGAAACCTGATCCTGCAGAGAAGAGCATCCACTTGCATGGCTTCTTTCCTTCAAACCAACTGGCCTTTCCAGCACCCCCCCACCCCCCCTCCCTCAGTTCATCCGTTCCAACTACCCTACCCCAGCCTCCAACTCCTCTGGCTCTGCATAGCTCCTTCCTGATCCTCCAACAAAGACACAGCCGGGAGAAGCCCAAAGCAGTTGGGAATGTGGGAGCAGAGTGAAGGGACTTCCTCCCTTCTCTAAGTTTTAAAGCTAAAAAAAATGTTTATGGCTCCGCCTGCACTCACTCACTGTGCTATCTTGAAATGACAGATTTTCTTCTCTTTCCATCTCCCCTTCTCAAACTTTGCCCACCCCTCTTTTCCTTAAGCCACCACCTTCCTCCTTCCTTCCTTCTCTCTTTCTCTCCTCCCTCTCCATTTTCCATCATCACCCCCACCCTGCTAAGCCCCCTACCGCTGAACTAATCTGCAGCTGGCTGAGGGATTGGAGCTCTGGTTACCTGGGAAACCAATTGTCCTGTTCAGTAAAAGAAAGACAAGGGAAGGAGATGGAGCAGGAAGGGGCAAGGCTAAAAGTGACTGAACATAGCTAAAAGCCCCTCTGGGAGGCAATTAAGAGTGATTCTTCCTATCCCAGACAGGGGACAACATGTCCATCAGTTTTATTTTTTTGTTTATGGGTGCAAACATGCCATGTAATGGCAGCAGCCATGGGAAAAACACAAACCAAAGTTGCATGAAAGCATTAGCTCGTGTTGTTAAGAGATAAGTTACTTTTGTTTTGTTGCAAAGATGCAAACCTGGGAGTCCACTGGACCTTCAAGATAAGGTCCACAACAGAGTGGCTTAATGGATCTGTAAATAAATAAAAAAGAGAAAAAGAAAGCAAGCGTCCATTAAACAAGGCTGGACATGCATACTGATGACTGAGGGATTAACAATTAACCAGCAAAGCCCCAAAGTTATGTACATGTTTTGGGATTTTTTCTTCAGTTTGCTTAAAAGATACTTGTCAAACACAGGCCACTGATACACATTGAATCTATTTCACATGATATTATTGGAATTTTAGCGGGACTTTTTTTTTTGACTCAACAGACTGGAATCCTGGTCTTCATGATACTGCTTCTTCACTAATATATTCTATCTAAGCTCGACACGTCAAAGAACAGCTCTGTTTATCTTATAACTATACCATTCTATTCGCTGTATTTCAAAGTTATGTGATGTCTATTAAAGGGTGTCATATTCAAGGAAGCTGAATACAAGTCTCACAGTTTGGATTTTCATTTGAAAATAAAAATATATATATTTATATAAACATGTAATAATTTATTTTAAATGATACAGGTGTGCATTTACTTGTGTGAACTTATTACATTCTGTAAAATCCCATTAAGATCCATTAAAAGCTAAGGTTAAAACAATATGACAGGCTATCTTTGAGAACTGTGTTTGTTAAACTCATCCTTAAACAGGAGATTCAGCTGTATTGCTTATTAAACAGGTCTACAATATCAATATAATCAATCATTTTTCATTATAATAGGTTTATTTCTTAAATATCACTGTTAAAAGTTTTTTTTTTCTTTTTGCTTAGATCTCTTAAAGGAGCATGTTTTCTACCAAAGATATTTTGTCCAGCATCTTGTTTTTGACATATAAGGTATTTTATTATAAACCAACATTTTTGAAGATTATATCCAGTTAAGACAGTGGATCAGTGTTGTTATCACTGTATTTTGAAAGCACACAATAACATGAATGAACCCTTAAGCTTAATTTATTTCATCGTTTAGCTGAGGAGCTTTCATAGACGTCATGTAGCAGCAATGAAGCTGACCTTTGAGCCCAAAGCCTGACCCTGCCTTTGAAATGCAAGCACAATCTAAGAGCCTGGCTTGTTCATCAATAGCAGTGGGAGGTGGAGGCCAGTAACATCTGTTTGGCGTTTATCTTAGCTTATTGTGTTCCTGAGTCCTCTATCAAGCCTACAGCTGGGATCCTGGGAGCGTTCTGAGCTCACTGTCCGGGGGACTCACTGTGACTGAGAAGATGGTTTCAACAACCTCTCAATTCCTGTCAGGGTTTAGAAGACTAGCTGAAATAGCTCTGGTTTAGGCAAAGGGAAATTAAATTGCAATAAGGGTGTGTTTGGTTTCATGACTCCTACATCTTCCCGACTTTCCAGAATTGGAGCGCTAATGTGTTAGTTTGATAAAGCTGTAAAGTCGCAATGATTAACAACTAATACCGTTTAAAAGAAACATGGTTAGCAATACAAACGACAGTAATTATGCATGAACATTTGATTGCAATTTTGTTGGATTGAAAATGTGGAAGGATGGGGACACCATCGCTCAAATAGGCTACCAGGAGGCCCTAAGGAACGCTGCAATAATAACGTTGTAAAATAAATTGATATATAGATACTAGAGATGAACTGATACTGGTTTTTGAGGCCGATGCCGATACCATCAATTTGACATCATTCTAACTGATACTAGATATGTTGGACAGTATGCAATAATGCTTTGTCTTCTTCTATTCACATGATAAAAATTAAACAAGAACAAATGTTACTCAAGTTTCAATTTAAACAAAGGGAAACATATCAAGAAAAGATAGCAAAGGAGGGGTGCTAATACATGCACCTTACATGAACTCAAGGAATGACTGCTGAATGTCCCACTGCACGTATTTGCAAATGCTGATAATTACAAAAACATTAATAATGGCCAGAAATATCAGCCCGCCTATGTATCATTCTATATCTGAGAGATAGCCATAGAAATCAAACCAAAAATCTTTTCTTCAACATTTTATGAGTTTATAACTTTTTTTTTTTAATGGCAATCTCACACTCTAACATGCTGAAACCGCTGCATTCGTCCTTGAAGGTCTCTATTAAATGTTCATCATTTACTGCTTGCTGAGACTGGTCTAACTAAAATTATAAGCTCTTTATTCAGAGGAAATGTTTCTCATTTTATGTTAAAATGTTAAATTTAAACACATTTTGGTAGAGATATTCAGATATTTCTGTAACTCACTAAAAACAAATATATTGCAAAAGAATAATTGATTAGTCATTTGAATAAATACACTGAAAATAAATTGGATTTTCTGGAATGAAAAATAAAACTTTTTAAAGAAAACTATTTTAAAGAGGCGCTGATCACTTGTACCATCGCTTGCTCTCCCTGCTCATGCTTTCAACTCTTAATTTAATAAAACAAAAAACAAAAACAAAAAACAATGGCTCAGTATGCTTGAAGTCGTCGAGGAGTTTGAGAAACTAATGACCAAGCAGGTACTTTCATTAGCATTTATACTGCTTCCTGTTTAGTTTACTTTATTAGACTAAACTGAGGTAAATGTACTTAGAACCGAAAGGCAAAAAGTAAAGGTTGGGATTTGTCTCCATCTGTTGGTCAACAGACCTCATTACAATACTTCATGTGACCTGAAAGCAAGTTGTATGTTTTGGTTATAATTTACAATATAGTGGTAAATAACGAGACATAAATTAACGAGAGGCGGTGTAAATTAAAATCCGGTTGTAATTTAAATTTGATTCTTTAAAAAAGTTTTTTAAAAAAGGAGCATTTGGAGAAAGAAAAATCTTAAAGGGTGACACCAGTGCGATCTGGACAAAATTGTAAACCTAAAAAAAATGAATGAAGATAAAAAAAAAATAAAATTAAAAAAAACAACTATCCGTGATTATTAAGTGGAGCTTACGAAACAGTGCGGGACATTAACAGAAGGTCACGTGACCACCGGCCACCCGTCGAACCCGGAAGTGAGCTGTCATTGTAACGTTTTCACTGGTAGCTCTGTTCTCCCTGGAAATGAATATTTTTAGATGTTCATTGGCGCCAATTGGACCATGAAATGCGCTTTTTGTCCGCAACGGGAGGAGATATTCACCACAGCAGCTACTCTGCAGATAAGTAAAGTCACAACAGAGAGAAATCTCCCTGAATTTGGCTCCAGTGCTTTGTTTTGAGTTGGGATACCCCTAATACAGTCACGGGTTTTTATGAGACAGACATATTTTCTACGTTTTGGCTCGTCCCGGTGCTTTTATTACAGGACAGGAGCGGATGTGGAGCCTCGCGCCGAGCTAACGGCTCCCTGACAGGATGGCCATGATGGTGTTTGGAGCCAGAGGGATGCTGGTCAGCCTCAGGTCGACTCTGCAAACAGCAGGCTCCTTCAGCAGATGGAGGCTCATGCAGAATCAGGGGAAATGTTTTCTAAAAAGGCGGCAGATTCTCACCCACATACCCAAGGTCACATTGCTGTGTTGGGGAGCTGTCAATGCTTCATCCTTTGCAGCCAGGTGCCAAGAAGCAACTCTGTCACCCAAACCAGCAGACAGGAAGTCTCTTGCAAAAGTCCAAGTCCATAAAGTGATATTCTTTATCCGCCTCAGCCTGCGTGCTCTGGTTCTTCTCTTTAAATTTGGCCCCCTTCTTCTCCTTTCCCCCTTGGCCCTGATCTCCACCCACTGTGCTTCTTACTGGTTGGAGGCTCTGCTGTGGGTGACTGAGACCTCTGGGCCTACATTTATCAAGCTGGGGCAATGGGCCAGCACCAGGCGGGACATCTTCTCCAAAGAGTTTTGTGAACGCTTCTCCAGGCTCCATGTAAAGGTGCGCCCTCACCCCTGGGCCCACACCAAGGAGTGCCTGCGCAGGGCCTTTGGAGAGAGCTGGAGAAGAGTCCTGGTGTTTGACAGCAAGGAGCCTGTGGGCTCAGGATGTGTTGCACAGGTGTACAGAGGCTGGGCCAGGGTAGACCAGGTGGAAGACCCGTCCTTCCAGTTGATTGTAGAGGAGATGGAGAGGGAAGACATGCTGGAAGCCTGGGAGATCCCTGGCCTCGCAGGTGCAGCTGGGGTTCTGAGGCAGCTGTGGAAGGGGAGGAAAGAGGAGGAAGACGGATATAATAAGGAGAAGATCTGTGCAGAACAGCAGCCTGGGGAGAGCAGCAATGAGAAGGAGCGCCTGATACCTGTGGCAATCAAGGTGAGGTTCACCATAAGACATTAACCGTGCCTTGGACGAGGATGATCACTCCAATAAACAATAAAAAATAACATTTTATTTCATGACAACCACATATTTCTGTTTTTTAATTGGACTGACAAAATTACATTCTTAATGTGATGAATAGAGGGAACATATAAAGCGTTTTAGGGCTGCGCATATTGATTATTCTAACCTATTGATGTTTTTTACTTTTATGATTTTGAATCTAAAAAGAAATTCATTTAGTAAACTAACATTTCTAAATAAAGAAAATATTTGGAACAGAAAAAAAATCTTTTAGTGTACATCTCAGATAAACTACAAATGCTAAAAATATATGTATATACACACAAATTTTATTTATTATAATTATTTTACCTTTAATGTAAAAATCCTATATATTTATGTTTATAAATTTTTATATATTTGGTCTCAATAACTGATCTAACTGGGTTATTCTCTCTGGAAATTCTATATTTAGTTTTAGTTTTTTGACCAAAGATAAGTGTTTAAGTCAGTACTGTGTAGAAACACCATTGCACACTTTGTTTACCAATTAGGTGACTTCTGAAGGTAACTATCCTCTTTTGAAAAACATCTAGCTTTTTTTTCCTTATCACACTTACAGAATACATTGTATTGTTCTGTCATTTCAATTTACAATAAAATAGATTGAAGTATGTTGTTTTGTTACAAAATTGGAAAACAATTTCTTTTTAAGGAAGCTGCATATTCCTCTCCTCTCATGTGCTCATTAGGTGGTCCATCCAGGCGTCAGGAGGCAGGTGGAGATCGACTTGCTGCTGATGAAAGCAGGCAGCTGGCTTCTGCACTGCATACCTGGACTCAAGTGGCTCAGTATGTTTGAAGTCGTCGAGGAGTTTGAGAAACTAATGACCAAGCAGGTACTTTCATTAGCATTTATACTGCTTCCTGTTTAGTTTACTTTATTAGACTAA
>NW_015151538.1:70757-89030 GCF_000732505.1 Cyprinodon variegatus | reverse complement strand
GGATGAAAAAGAGCACATCCAGTTAGTCCCAGTCAGAGAAACAGGACTACACTGAAAAACTGGCCTAGCCCCAACATCTATAAACAAATGTGATGATTTGTGTGTTTATGTCAGATCGATCTTCGTTTTGAAGCCAGAAACATCGAGCGTTTCCAAGAAAACTTCCGCGACGTGGACAATATCAAGTTCCCAACTCCACTACGACCGTTTGTGACCAGGAACATTTTAGTGGAGACTTTTGAGGTGAGTGCTTGGAGCAGGATAATAAGCGAAGCCTGCGGCATTATAAAAAAAAAAAAAAAAAAAATATGACTTTTATTTTGTAGGAGAGCGAGCCTATTTCCAATTACCTGAGCTCCAACATTCCTCAGGAGGTGAAGCAGAGGATAGCCAGGATGGGAGTCGACACTTTGTTAAAAATGGTGAGATCACTTTAATGAGTCTTTAAAGAGGAAGTATATGCACATACCTAGACTGCTTCATCACTTTTTCATCACCATATTGACATCTTCACTGCAGGTGTTTGTTGATAACTTTGTCCATGGAGACCTGCATCCTGGCAACATCCTGGTCCAGTGTCAGAGGTCTCCCACTGGTTCCAGTGATGCAGTTGGTATCCCAGGGGACCAGCATGGGAAGACCACCCTCACCGACCTGTTGGACACTGTTGTGGTGAGCGTCAGACCGGACCCATGTCCTCTGCAGCTGGTGCTGCTGGACGCCGGTATCGTCGCTCAGCTCAGCGACCACGATCTCGCCAACTTCAAGGCCGTCTTCACCGCGGTGGTGCTGCGCAAGGTAAGGAAGAACCTAATGATTGCTTCTTTAAATGCGTCTGATTGAGCGTCTATGAGAAATCGATTAAATGGCCCAGATAACCTGAGTTCAGCTGTGCGGTTTTTCAGGGTGAGCAGGTGGCAGAGTTGATTTTGCATCACGCCCGCGCCAATGAGTGCAAAGACGTGTCACTCTTTAAGAAGGAGATGGCCGAGTTGGTGGATCACGCCGTCAGCAACACCCTCTCTCTCGGAAAGGTATTTTTTCTCCTTTTGTGCGACTTACTTTCTCAATGATAAGATGATACAGTAATAATTGAACATAATTGATCTTACAATAGAGAAATTCACTTCTGCATCTTAACCCATCCCCTTTGGGGGGTACGTGGGAATCACAGCTTGTCCATCACACCCCACAGTATTCTTTGATTAATGCTACATGGTGTGTTGCTGCCAGTAAGCTCCATTTTAATTCTATCTGACTAAACCAATGATTTCACATCATTTTCAGACACCTGGGTAAGAGATATGTATTTAAAGGTGATTACTGATTAAATTACATTCTGATCAATCATTTGTTTTAGAGGAGCTTTTACCATATGACAAAAAAAGGGATATAACTATTGATATATAGTTATATCAATAGTATATATATTGCTTTTATATTTGGCAGTTTTGGCTTTATTGCTGCTCTAAGTGAATTCTTCTTTAAGCAAATTTCATGTTTTAGAGTCACTTAAGAGTTAATCAATTACAAAATTTATTGACACTGACTTCATCAAATGATTATCACATTTTATGTTACCTGCTGTGAATGCAGTCAATAGATTAACTCGGATTAAAAGCATAATTGTATTACGAAGGGTACTGCTAGAGAAAGACATTTATTAAGGCATTTTGTTTTGAACCAGCTGCTCCAGTAAGGAAGGAGGAGACGCTAATCCTGGTTTTATATATGTATATATATATATATATATATATACAGGGCTCGATGTTAACCATCGCCCGATCTCCCGGGGCAAGTAGTTATTGTTGGGAGAGTACAAATTTCATTGCATTTGACCGCCGGCAAGTGCAATGATCGCAAAAAAAAAAAAAAAGTTATTTATCACTCAAAATTACTTTAAAATCACAGACATTCGATGAAAACGACCCAGAAATGTTGCTGGTGCCAATTTTTTTGTTTTGTACACATTCTTGCGTGATTTGAAAAAGCCGGGTGATTTTCCGCCAGATGGCGGGATTTTTGTCCACCTAGCGGTAATTTTGATGTAGTTACCAAAACGACAAACAAGCTAGAAAACGCTATTGCACCGGTTTTTCTGTATCATTTTATTCGCATAATCACTCAAAAATCACCTACACTCAAAGAAAACAACCCAAAAGCGTTGTCGATGCCATTTTTGTTGTATGTATGTATATACGTATGTGTATGTATATATATATATATCTATATCTGGCATCCTTTATCAGGAGATATTATCGCTGCAGACAGTTGAATGCATAACATTTTACTGCTCCATTAAAGCAGTCAGGTTTAAGGGGTTTTAATGCTGCACTTTTCTGTTCTGTTTTGTGGAAGCTTAACTCATTATTTCTAAAAAAAAAGAAAAAAAAAAACGAAAGGCTAATTAAATCGCGCATCTTTTATTCATTATCCACTTTTTTCCCCACAGATTAATGTCCACATTTTTCTCTTTGTTTAGGTTCAAGTAGCCGATTTGCTCTCTAAGGTCTTTGGTTTACTCATCAAGCACAAGGTAATTTATGTTTCCTTTGTGATCTCAACTTTTAAACTCTCCGGTTTAAAGTTTTTGATTCTGATAAATTTGAAATCATCTTTTTAAATTTCAAACAACGTCTTTAAATACAAGACTTTATTTGTTATCTAAATATAGTTTAATAATGCTGCAATAAAATGAGCTGTCAATGTGAGGATTTTCATTAGAGCCTTTTTTTTTTGGCCATCATGTGAGACCTACATAAGAGATCAAATCAGCTCAACTTTCTCAATGCTGTATTTAAAAACTCTGATCTTTTTACAGATTTCAATTTTCTTGTTTTCTATAAATTCAGACATCGAAAAAACATCTTTTCTTATCTGTTAAAATTATCTTTAAAACTGTTGGATTTAAATCGGATGGGTTAGGTATCCATTTACAAGCTTGTCAGTGTTTTTTTTCCCCTTATTATTTTAGTATTCAGTAAAAAGAAATAATGGTGATCCTGAGCAAAAAATCAAAACATTTTGGTCCAGTTAAATTATACAAGGAAATATGTATCAAATACTTTATATGATAAAAAAAAGATTCTCTTTTAGTCTAGTGCAAATATTTGGTTTTAAACACATATTAATAAGCTCAAAGTAAACAAGAAGCAAATCTAAGCTGATATAAAGTAATATCAGTACACCAGCATAGAGCGTGTCTGAAATAATAAGAAAAATAGGTAAACATTCATATTCACTGAATCAGTCAATATTTGCTTTGATGATCTAAATAAAAATTAGAACGGGTCTCTTCCTAAATTTCTATTAATCGATTGACAAATTGCATTTGGCCTTTTAATTGATGCAGTCCCTGGCTGTATAACATTAATCATTGGTTCTGTTTCCAGGTGAAGCTGGAGAGTAACTTCGCCTCCATTGTGTTTGCCATCATGGTTCTGGAGGGTCTGGGAAGGTCACTGGATCCCAACCTGGACATCCTGGATTTGGCCAAACCGCTGCTGCTGAAGAACTGTGCATCTCTCCTCTGATGCAAAAGGCCCAACAGGTGGCACACAGGCAGGTAGCTGTGCTGTAATGGGTGACTTTAAAGGTTTCTATGGTACAGGTGTACATCTCATACTGTTCTCTTCAGAATTGCAATGCAATGTTCCATTGTAGATCATAAGATCCTCCTCCTCTACATTATGGCATATCAAATACCTCATGTTGCCTTTATTTTAGCAGCCATTTCATGTCACTGACTTTTCTTCATGTTTCTGTTGCCTGAATTAATTGTGAATCTTTTATACATAGAGACAAACTTTTAAAGCACACTCATTGAAGCCTGATTAGAGTTGAATCATTTTTTAATGACTAATCAAGGAGTAATCAGAGGGCATATAAGGAACTATTTAAGGTAGAATAATAGAATGCTAATAGGAACCCCAGCTTAGTAACCTGGTTGTCAAGTACTGCCTTGATTAAAATATTCATATCCTTCCAACTTTTCTCAACTGTCCATATTTACAGTTACAAAGTTTTAGAGATTTGATGCTTTTTATAAGAGAAACTGAGACAAATTTGTAAAGAGAAACATGACCTGAAAGGTAGAAATTACTTTTGTTTTCTTTAAAATGGCAATATGGTGTGCATTGATGTTCAATGCTCAATTTTATAAAAACTTTTTAACATGTTGAGAATTGGAATGCTTGCATATTCTGCTATAAAATTTAGCCGAAACTCGGTTAAATCAGGCAGACTGTGTCTGTGAAGTCCATGAACTTTGACTAGGCCATTCTAATCCCTGAATTTTTAATCCTGGCTGTTGTTCTGCCATTGGCTAAACCTAAACCCACATCTCAAGTCAATTGCAGCATTTTATGTTTTTTCTGGAACTTCCCAGTGGGTTGCTTCAAATATCCTTTCCCTATCTCCCGTTTCCCTATCTCTGCTAAAGTAAAGAATCCCAATAGAGTGAAACTCACCCTACTGTTTTAAGTTTACATTTTTCCATTGCTTAAAAAAAAATTATAAACGTACAACTTTCCTTTTATTTCTTCATGAATGTTATCCGTGTTCGTTTGTAGTGGTTATAGTGTCACTAGTTCAAGGGGTATGAATACTTTTTCAAGGTCTTGTACAGATGTGGAGACATTTTATTCCTGCAATGTTTCTTTTGTGTTTTATGAACTGTTTTTAGAGTGAATCACAGTACTGTACCATGTTCGTTGTAACACACTACACTGAATGAGCTATGACTTAATGTACTAATATTTTTTTGTATTTTAATTGTTCAGTGCTCATACCATTAAAATGAAATCCAGCCCGACTACAGTTCTTCTCCTGCTTTGCCTGTAATGTCTCCAAATGTGATGATAAACTCCAACAAATGACTACATTGAAGAACACAGAATCCATTAATCTACAATTTATTAAATCTGTCAATGAAAAACAGACAAAACTTCGATCTTATCAGGAAGAACAGTCAGCATGGCTGAGTGACGGAGATCAGGAGGATTTGGTGCAAAATTGGAAAAGAAGGGAGGGGGGGATAACTCAAATACCCTTTATTGCAAAACAGTTTTTCTTTTTTTTTTTTGTCACCATCAACAGCCCATAGAGGGCAGCACTGTTTAAGAAGGGAGGGGAGAGGTGTTTTGTTTTTCTTTAAAAAAACGTTCAATAATATTAATAATGACAAAACAAGTAAAAACATCTCTAATAGACAAACACAATCACCTCAGTAGAAGATAAATTTCTGTCACGGTCACAACAACCACAGAGAGAAGTTGTTTGCTTTCCCCCCCCCCTATATTTTTAATGAATTAAATAGTTTTTAAAAATATCTCACCATTTAATTATAATTATCTTTTTTAATTATTTATTGCGAAAAATAGGCAACTGGATTAATTGTGATGATTCAGATTTCAGGTGTGTGATTTAGTGGACAGAGATGGAGAAAGTTGGTTTGTTGGCACTGAGAGCAGCAGCTTCATGTGGCGATGCAATACTCCCAAACTGCCACCTGGTGGCAGCACCAGTCAGTTTGAGCCTCCCACCAAGTTTGATCAGAAATCAGAATGTCCCATTCCTGTTCTGTCAGAGGGGAAACCAAGTACTGCCAACAGCAACCAGTTTTTTTTTACTTTTTACATTTTTTGGAATGATACTCGGGGTGTTTGTCCACAAATGTGTCCACAGTCGCTTATTTGTGTTGCGAAATCTAGTTCTATGTACAAAGGTTTCAAATCCCTGAAAGACATTTACAAAGACAAGTGCAACCTTCCACATGGCCGCCTCCTTTTTGGAGAGGCTCTGGGATAGATGGGGTTCCTCCAGGGGGGAAAAAAGACGGTTGGGTGGTGGGGGAGTAGTACCAATCGGATCCAGTAAACATACAACAGAAGGGAGTGAAGATAACTGTTCTTAGGAATGGAGTCAGAAGGTTTGGGGATTTGGTCATGTCAAAAACTGAAAAGTGCCAAGGGTGGTGGGTCACCAACATTTCCTAATACCATTCCCATATGTGAAAGATGAACTGTCACCAACAATTATTGTTGGTTTCTCATATTCCTTCATGTCGATCCAGCAGTGTCACCATGCATCTTCGAATTAAAGTCTATTAACACCAAGCAGATATTTCTCGAAGTTAATACTGATTGTTTTGATTCCAAACCTTCTCTGTACCCATCAATGTGATGCCCCCTTCCACCTGCAAGGTCGGTTCAGGACCGTAGAGCATGATAGGAAGCAATGGAGGCTGTGAGAAGCTTTTTTTAAGGACTGGATTCATGTAAGAAAGCTGTAAACTGTAAAGTCTGATGTTGGTACTTCTTTAAGGAGGTTATATAGGGCACATAGGCACAAACGCTCATTTTCTCGCATAATAGCACACACACACTCGTATGTCTTTATGGGCTCCGGTTTGGTAATGGAAGAGGGAACTCTGGGCCATCTGACAGCAGTGCAAGAGTCTCTTGCCAACTCTGTTTACTCTGAAAGTCAGCAGCTTTCATTTGTTAAGAAAAATTAGAAGAAAACGGATGAAGAAGAGGGTGACGTCTTGATGGCGGAGGAGGCAATAACACCATGTTTTGTTCTGACTTCTCGTTTCAGGAAAATCCTTTCCAACATCACTAAATTCCTTTTTTTGTAGTCCTTGCCAGCGTTTTGTGTTTTCGTTTTTTTACATTCCCCATGGTAGTGTACATGTAGAAGTAAAGCCTGATCAGGTGGGTATGGAATGAATGCGTTAGAAGCCTCTCTGTACGATGCTTGCTGCTCGCTGCCAACAGAGGTCGTTGTTTGAGCTCAAAGTCTAGAAGGTGGATGGGGAAGGAAGGAGAGGGGGTGATGGAAGTTTGTGGCTATGAGCTGAGCCAGGGGTGGTTTAGGCATTCCCCAGCCGAGGCCCTTTTCTCAGGCACCATCTCAAGCATGGGCAGCAGGAACTGGGTGAAGTGTCCGGCATCTTCGTGTGACCAGCCGTACTTTTCAACCAAGACATCGAACAGAGACCAGGGCTTCAGCTTGGTGATGTGCCGCAGCTCACCTGCAAGAAGGCAAACGGAGCACAGTCAGTGTTGAACAGAAGAACATAATAATAATCCATCAACTTTAGTTATATATATATATATACACACTGCTCATAAAAATAAAGGGAACCCTCAAATAACACATCATAGATCTGAATGAAATATTCTCATTGAATACTTTGTTCTGTACAAGGATGAATGTGCTGAAAACAAAATTACACAAAAATTATCAATGGACATAGTTTAACTAATGAGGGCCTGGATTTGGATTCACACACAAACTTAAGTGGAAAAACACTCCACAGGCTGGTCCAACTTTGATGTAATGTCCTTAAAAGAGGTCAAAATAAGGCTCAGTATTGTGTAGGCCTCCCTACAATGCCTGGGTATCCTCCTGATGAGGTTGTGGATCTCCTCCAAGACCTGGACTTTAAATATCCACTGTCTTTACAGTCTGTGGTGCAATGTGACATTGGTGGATGGCTCAAGACATGATGTCCCAGATGTGCTAATTCAGATTCAGGTGGGGAACCAGTGGGCTAGTCTATAACTTCAATTCCTTCATCTTGCAGGAACTGCGGACACACTCCAGCCGCATGAGGTCTAGCATTGTCATGCATAAGGAGGTACCCAGGGCCAACTGCACCAGCATATAGTCTCACAAGGGGTCTGAGGATCTCATCTCGGTACAGAATGTCAGTCATGCTGTTTGGCAAGCAAAAGGAGGTACTGTGTGGCCCTCCAGAGACCTACCCCACACCATGACTGACCCCATGTGAAACCGGTCATGCTGAAGGCAGCAGATCACTCTCCACAGTGTCTAGAGACTTTGTCATTTCTGTCAAATGTGCTCAGTGGGAACCTCCTTTTATCTGTGAATAGCACAGGATACAAGTGGGGATTTTTTGTTCTCTGGCAAATGCCAAGCATACTGCAGGGTGTTGGGCTGGTAGGACAACCCCCATCTGTGGACGTCAGGCCCTCATACCATCCTCATGGAGTCCGTTTCTAACCGTTTCTGCAGACCAATGCACATTAATGGTCTGCCGGAGGTCATTTTGCAGGGCCCTGGCAGTGCTCCTCCTGTTCCTCCTTGCTCCAAGGCAGAGATCCTGCTACTAGCTTGTTGCCCTCCTACGGCCTCCTTCACTTCTCCTGGTGTACTGGCCTGTCTCCTGGTAGCGCCTCCAGTCCGCATTGATGTGCCATTCTGGATTAGCTGCACTACCTGAGCCATTTGTGTTGGTTGTAGAATCAGTCTCATGCCACCATGAGTGTAAAAGTAGCAGCAACATTCAAAAGTGACCAAAACATCAGCAAGAAAGCATAGGAACTGAGAAGTGGTCTGTTGTCCAAACCTGCATAACTACTCCTTTATAGAGTGTTACTTGCTAACTGCCATTCATTTCTAACTGTTGTCTTTTTCATTTGCACAACAGCATGTGAAATTGATTTTCAACCAGTGTTTCTTCCAAAGTGGACAGTTTGATTTCACAAAAGTTAGATTAGTTTGAAGGTATATTGTGTGTCAACCTTATATTTTTTATGTTGCTGTATATATATATATATATATATATTTTTTTTATTATTTGTATAAATATGTAATAAAAAAATAGGCTACTGGATTAATCTTGCAGATTAAAAACCTTTTAATGAGATGTCAGAGAAAGTGGTAGCATTTCCACCACCTTTAAGTTCCGTAGGGTTACACAGCGCTGCCCACTCACCCATCTTTTACTGCACACTGCCGGTCAGCTGGCTGAATGAAAGCTCCTACACTTTTCTCTTGTTTCAAAGAAAAAAAATTTGGAAAGCCCGGTTGCTGATACTAAGAGAGCACTGGAAGATAAGTTAAGACCATCATATTGTCAGCTGCTATATTAAGTAATTATTGTTCAGAATCTTTGTGTCCCTACAAACCTGAAACTAAGAAGCTCATATTGACCCATGCCCACTCACTGGGCATGGGTCAGTATGGGTCAGGAACGCAGGAGTGAAAAATTCCTACTTGTATCAGGATTTCTAGTTTTGTGGTTGGCATAAAATAAACAAGGTGTTAGACAGTAGATCATGATGCTGAGGAGGCAGTTTATCCATCTGCACCAAGAACATGTCTAAAAGCAGCAATTCACCAGCTTTCAGGGGGTTTTAACACTCAAGACGTCCATGAAGAAGGAGTTTAGCTTAACTTAAAAACCCAAATGCTTTCACGGTGGCTGAGTAAACAGCACTGGAAACACAGTATATAAAAACAATCTTTACACTATAAATCAGCATAAACTTTGCTGATTTCAAAAATCCCTGCTTATATGTGTTAGAGCACATTTCTTGCCTGTAAAATTCAGATATTGAATAATAATGACATGAATCTCTAGAAAAAAGTGTTTCCTTCATACAGCTTTGCTGCTTTCTTAAAAACGTTTTGTGGTAAACAGGAAGCAGAGGTGGGTAGTAACTAGTTAGATTTACTAAAGTAATGTACTTTTAGGACTAGTTTTACAACAACCTTTCTACTTTCATCCACGTGATATTTTCTTTTCAAGTATCATTATTCCTGAATAATTTGTTCTTAGCTACTCAACCTACCATGTGTTTGTTCTTCACTAAATAAGAAAAAAACACATTTTAATCTGAAATGCACCAAAAAAAAATTTTCTACACAAGCTTGTTTTACAGTCCTACTTCTATCTGCTTTGACATATGGAGGTCAATTGAATGCATGCGCAATATCGGTTTAATAGGTTTTATTTTGGAAAAGTTACATTTGAAGTGTTTCTTCTGCCTGTGTTTATTTTCCAATTCATTCTACATTCATGTTAATAATTTTGTTTATAACTTTAAAACTTTACATTTTGATCTTTTTTACATAATTTTATAAAGTCAGTCAAACAACCTGATTAGTTACCCTGTAATTGAGTAGCCTTCTCACCAATTACCTTTTTTCCCTGAGCAATGTTTTGAAAGGATACTTTTTTTTACTTGAATAAAAATATGTAAAATTATTTAGTAACACTTCCTTTTACATTACAGAAATCACCATGTAATTACATGGTAATAAGATAGCAAGTCACACTATATTACTTGGTAAAAAGAAAAGCTTTATTTGGTAATTACCCCTAAAATCAAGCTATACATGCAGGTAATTACCTGCATGTATAGCTTGATTACAACTGTATTACAACTGTATGTTACTACAGTGTGTAACAATGGAGACTTTTGGTGGGTAATTACCATTAGGTTACTGCATAAAAGTTTCTAGAATTGGCCACCACATACTTACAGCTTACGTAAATTGTAACTTGTGATCAGGTTAATAAAGCATTATAAATCAGAACACAAGTTACATATAAATAACAGTTTAGTAAAGAGGTATGGTTTTCTGTTATAAAGTAGCAGCCATTTAAAATGGCCCTTCCTGGTCAAACGGCAGCCGAATGGCAGCCCATTTCCCTGCGACTCCCAGCAAAATCCCATCCAACTTCCAGCCACTGGCCTTCTCCTTAGCGTGGATTTTCTTTAACTCTGACTCCACCCTTTCACTGAATTACACAGTCTGACCAGGAGAAGACACTCCTCTTTAGAGCTTAATGTCCACAAATCATGACTATTTTTGTACAAAGATTGATGGTTTAAAAGGCATTGTAGGGGACCAGCCAAGGACCCATCAAGGAAAGTGGGAAAATTGTGAATGGCTACTACTGTATGCCAATTAATAAACTGCTTTTTACTAGATAATAACACATTAATTTATTGCTGTCGGTGAAATTACTGAGTTACATGGTAATAACAGTTTGACAACTAAGAAGTCTGACTTTATCTTGTCTGACCAAAATTTGAAGAAAAGCAATTACCAAAATTTTCAGTAAAGTGTTTTTTGTTAACTAGTAAAGTGTAACTTGCCTTGTTATTACCATGTTCTCACATGGTTATTAATTATTTCTGCTGTTACTCAAGTCTAATTTTGAGTAATCTACCCACCTCTGATGAGAACTTGTGTGGCTCAGGTAAGTGATGCATTCACTGAACTAAAACAAATTGGATGTTACGGTGTCTCTCTCATCATTTAGTTTTTTTACTTCACCTACGCATTAATAACAATTTATATAAAAGAACTAAAGTTCTCTTCTTTCCTCTGTCTAAGATTTAGGGAGACAGTTTTCGGTCCAGTTCACTGTAGTAAACCGACTGGATGTAATTATTTAACAGTCCAAATAACCAGCAGCTGATTTCACTGATGACTTCACTTCTTTCTATTTGAGGGACCGCTAATCTGTGAGGTGCTGCAGCGTCGTGGAAGCCTGCAGAGTCTTGGCTGAAAACCACACCGACAGAAGGCAGATGGACAGGAATAGACACACACACGTGTGACCAGAGAATAAGACATAATTATTGTATTCATTAGTCAGAAAAATGGCGGAAATAGCTGGCTGGGAATACAACTATGACAGGGAAGAAAGACAGTTATTAATGGGGCACAACAATGAGGTCCGGTATAAGCCTCAGCTTCCATGGTAAACATGTTTTTCCTCATCACAAAAATACAATCTATTTATAAAACACACTGGATAGAATTTGAGAGAGAAACCCCTTTATAGGCAATTTTAGCTTAAATAGAAGTTTCTTAATCTTGCATATGTCTCCAAGCAGTGTTTTCCTAAGAGTTCAATAAAAATCATTATGCACGAAGGGAACCAGGTGACACGGCCTGCCAGAGGCTTTCTGGCTGGCAGGAAAAGCTCCAACCCCTCAAGAGGCAGAAGGGGAAAGTCAGCTCAGATTAACGGAGCGCAGAGAGATAAAAGAGAGGAACATTGAGACATGGAGAGCATGCTCAGACCACGGATAGAGACGTCTTCAAAGCCAGAAGATTCAGATCTCACCATCATGAAGGATTTATGAGCAGAAAGAGAGGCAAAAAAAAGGGAATCTTTAAAAGTGGAAAAAAAAAGGACAGAGCAGAGAGATTATTAGGTGTATCAGTCACAGGCCCATCCATGCTAATGGATGCTGGTGCTTTTTATACATCAAATTCACACCAAATAAGTGAATTACTGATGCTGACTTTCACATGAAATAAAAAGTTATCTTGTCATTATCTTGTTGTGTTAAATTGATATTATGTTAAAAATATCTGATATTAGAAAAACTAATAGAAACACTTTGCTTCCACTTGCTTTTGTTTAAAGTTTGTGTAACTCTTTAGGGAATAAGAAATTCAGTTGTTCTCATACCTGATGCTGTAGAATAATGTTCTTTGTTTGAGAAATATCACTTGATCAAGCCTTTTCTATCATTCCAAACTAAGTAATAAAAGTGTTTATGATTCGTGCTGATATCAAATCAGGTCAATATTGGTATTAATCAATACTTAAAGCTGCAATATGGGAATTGTATTGGAAATTTATAAAATGTATCAGACCTTAATTATAAGGGTTGCAAACACTTTTTTGCAGTTATTTATAGAAAAAAACTTTTAATCTTTTCAGATTCTAACAAATATACAGTATTTTCCGGACTATAAGCTGCTGCTTTTTTCCCTTACATTGAACCATACGGCAAATAATAAGGTGCGGCTTTTCTGTGGATTTTTCCTAACTACCAGAAGGGGAAGTCAAAACTGGAATAAACCGCTAATTTTTATTAAGCACAAGAACTTGCTAGCAGCAGGCAAGATGGCGAATAAATGTCCCGAATTCACACATTTTAACATTTATTTGCTGCATTAAAGCTGCCGAACCAATGAGGATACTGGGCTCAAACCCTGCAGAGCTTAAATTTTTACCTTTTACTAGAAGCTATTATTACTGTGAGCCAACAAGCTAACGGGGGCTAGCATACTTCTTTGTCATTACTCCAGGGGCTATATGTAGAGCTCCCCCTACAGGTTTGGAGGGAAACAGTTCAGTAGATATAAATGGCTTATAGCCCGTTGCGGCTTATATGTAAGTTTACATTTTTTTCAAAAAACTTAGTGGGAGTGGCTTATAGTGAGGTGCGCTCTATAATACGGAAAATACAGTAGTCAATGTAAAGGCTTAATTTCTTTTTTTAATGTAAGTATAAGATTATGCTGCTACAGTAAGAGCTACATTGACTGATGCCAAGTAGCCTGTTTTTCACTTTAAAGCTGAAAGTGAAATGTGACTGAACTAAAACTCACATTTTTTACTGTGAAAATGATCAAAACAACATCAAATCTCTTATTAGCACTTATTATTACCATGAAGCAGCTTCTGATTGAATTTCATCCTTAAGTTTCCTTCATTTTTCACCTGCCATCACTTAAAGTGAATCTAAATAACTTGAAAAAAGCTGCGCCGTCCATCCAGGATCTACTTTTGAGAGACAACGCATTCTAGCTGAAAATAAAAAAAAATAATGGAACTGTTGTGACTGTATACTTACCCAAACTGTGCCTGAGAGTTCCTATCAAAACAATGTGATAAACACTAACCTGTCCCCACTGCCGTCCCCCACATTGATTTATCTCCAGCTAACACCCAGGATGAGGCCTCCACCCACGGGTCAGTTTACCTTTCTTGGAGAAAAACTCTCGGCTGAACTTCCCAGCGGCTACCAGTTTGCGCGGGACCTTCCCAAGGAGCTCCATGATCAGAGCGATGTGGTCTGTCCCCACCATCACATACGTCACAGAAGGGAACAGGCACGGTTCAGCATGACGGCATGCACACACATCAACACACACGCCGTCGGCTGCTTTGCGCCGACACACACTGCCGCCTTGAGGTATTGCCTGGACACGTTTGGAAACCCAACACTGACTGTTCCCACTGTTAATCGATGAGCCCAATTGATCCCAGATTATCTATTTGTGTCCGTTTCTGTCCCTCTTTGACATCCGTGTGTCTCAGCGCCACTCAGCTTTCAGGCCATCGCTACCTCTTCTGTTGAAGAACTCCCGAGAATACTTTCCAGAGAGCGCAAAGTGCCTCGGAATACAGCCCAGCAGCTCTATGATGTGGGCTATGTGGTCTATTGGAGAGGGGGAGGGGAAGCAGGGGGGGGAAGAAGTAGAGGAAAAGACAGAGACAGAAAAACCCAACAAAAAGAAACAAGAATAAAGGTGGTTTGGTGGGTGAGAAAGTAAGAACAGACAGAGGGACAAAAAGAGAGGGAGGAGGTAAAAGGAAAAAAAAACAATCAGAGATTATGAAGATAGAAAAAACACATGTTAATAAGCTGTGCCTCCACAGGATGAAGAAGGACATGAGATGAATAAAAGCAGCAGGTCCTGAAATAATGAACTGCTAATGTGAATTTAGTGGTGGGGGATCAAAAGTTACCAATGCTTAAAAAAAAGACAAATGGATAGTAGGCGACTAAGTAACACATGTAGAGAGGGAAAAACAACAATCAAAGAGTCGGAGGGGTGAGGTGAGGATGAGGCTGCAGACTGGAAGAAATGTGTCAGCTCTACAGCAGGATGCTGCCTGCATGCAGATAGAAAGATACAGCGACCTGGATGAAGATGCACATATGATCACTGGATCGCTGACTAATGTGGTTCTTAGGGGTGCTTCATAATCTGTGGGGCTTTATGTTGTAGCAACAAAAGGCTAAGAATGTGAGCGGTGGGGGGAAGATGGGTGGAGGCACAGCTGCAGAGTTCAAGGTAAGGATTTAAAGTTAAAGACAGTGGATAGTGGGATTTAGAGAAAGGGACGGCTACACTAAACACTATAGACATGTATTCATTCACAATATAATGAATTCAAAATTTGGAGCTAAAAATGTCTCCATTGCTTGGAACAAAACCCATCTGATATCAAGAGGTTAATGAAAACAAGCAAATTACATATAAAAGAATGAAATTCACTTAGTTTCTATCCTGATTTTATCAATTAAAATTATTTAATTTGGAGTATAAACTCTTATCCAAACAATGGAGAAACATTTTTAGGTCCATTCATAGAATCTAAGACACTTTGCTCGCCTTACGGATGTACAGTGCTGGTGGAAAGTTGGAATAGATTCATTCATCGGTTTGAATGTTTTAAGTTTGGGGCCTTTTAATGCTGCTTTAAACTTTTCTAAATGAGGAGGAACAAAACAAACAATTTTAATGTTGTTTGAAAACTGAAAGTTTGGTTTCATTGTTTTTATTTTATTCAAACGGAGCCAAGACAACACAAACAGGTCCAAGTATAAACCCAGCCCCACCTTCATAGCTGTTAAATGTATATAGAGCAGGGATTCTAATCCACATGCATTTCATAGCATAGCCGCGTCACCTTTTTTAAGACGGTTGGTCATTTAAACTCAATGGTTTCCTGTAAATTAACCTGCCTTTAAACCAAATCCACAATATTTTATCTGAACCATAATGAAGGCCCACATCCATTTGGTAGTTTGGGATTAGCTTATTATGACCAAAGATTTGATCTGCTGATCCAGTTTGTCTTCCTGCAGCTGGAACCACCAAAGCCTGACACAGAATCACATGAAGAAGTTGCACAGTGGCTCCTTATACTTTACCCCAGTATGTTAATTAATGTCTGGCAAATGAAAGTAAAAAAAAAAAAAAAAAATGCATCTTTTTCTCCGTTTTAGTGCTGAGTAACAGATAGGGGGCCCAGCCAGAGCGGATTACTGCACTGGCAACAATGCCTCCCATATACGAGTCTTCCTCTTCAAACTGTAAACAATTACATGTTTAAAACAGATGCAATGGGGACAAAGTCCTCAAACACCCACCGCATTAACCCAACTAAATAGATTTTTGTTGTTAAAAGTCTAGTCTTAGACAGTAAACCAGAAAACTCTACAGGTTTGGTCAAATTATCATCGTGACTAGAATAGTGGTGGTCCAGGTGCATTTTGCTAAGGGACATGTTATCAAATATCTGTAGGCCAGAATGTTTTATAATTGAACCTGTAGATGTAACTTTAAACACAATGAAATCAAACTTTAAACCCTGCTGTTCTATTGCTGTTTGTAGGATCATGATCATAGCGGAAAAAAAAGAACGATTTAACGCATTCTCAAAGCCCCAAATTTAATAAAACATTCATTCCCACAATAAATGTATGTAAAACTCTGAGATAAATATCTAAGATATAAATAATTGTTTCAATACATAACTCTAGAAGTTCAACAGATTTTAACATTATGGAAGAGCTAAATTCAAAGTCCTTTTTTAAATGTTTAATCTAAATACTCACCCTCATCACGGGAGTAGTCCTCTCCAGAGTGAGGCTCAAACAGATAATCTCCTGTGGCCAGTTCGAATGCCTGACAAAGGAGCAGTTTTATATAAACAAAAGAGACTTATGATATTTCTGTGATTTAGACTCTGTTCTCCTCACCATGCAGGCTGTGCTCCAGATGTCAGCTGGGGTACCGTACCCGGCTCCTATCAAGACCTCAATGGAGCGGTACTGTCTCGTCTGGATGTCTTCTGTAAAGTGCTTATGCTGTTCAGAAGAGAGAAACAGAAACATTTGGCTCAATATCAGTTTAAAGGAACAGAACAAAAATGAATTTCCTCTGGAGGGTTATTATTGTACACTGGAGCGTGTTTACCGTTTCTGTTTTAAAACAACTGCTTTCTGTGTTTTTCTGCATTATTTCTGCTTGTTGGCTTATGTTAGATCAACGATTTCTCAGATGCTGCTGTGTTATAGCTGCTGGATCGCATCTCTGTGAGAACAAGTAGCCCAGCCGCCTTTACTTAATGATTTCTGCTGCTTGGGAAAAAAAGTCGTAAAAAAAAAAAAAAACACATTGAGCAAACAGCACGACTGGAACACTGTCTCCGCTTTTCTCCCTTGCCTCCAATAAAAGTCAACCTTACAGGCATGTGTTGGATACTAATGCTCATATCTTAAGAAGGCCTGTTTTACACTTGTTTTTTCACAGTTACAGCTTTGAATATGTTTTTTATTACATCTATCAATTTCTGTTTTACTTTCTGTCTTTGGATTTATGGTTTTCTTTGCAAAACAGCTCAGTTTCAGTCAGATTAAAATTCTTGCTACAGTTTCCCAATAGATTCATGGCTATCGTTTGACTCGGTCGTTTAAATCATAAGTATACTTTAATTCTTCCACTGTAGCACCAGCTGCAACTGTCTACAGTACAGGATTTCCCAAAATGTAGCTCTATCTGTCTTCCCATCAACTCTGAGGAGCCAAGGAAAAGCATTCCCACAACATGATGCTGCCATCACCACATTTAACACCTCCTTTAACCTAATTACTATTTTATCCTTTTCAGGTTGTGAGAAATGGCAGTCAGTTTTCAGTTGTTTTATGCTAATTCCATTTCTTTTAGATGGCAGACTAAACAGAGAGCTGACTTATGTTTTGGGCTGTACACAGCAAAAAACTTTCTGTAAGTGAGTAAAAATGTCTTAGAGTGAGTGTATTTATCCTTAATTGAGAAGGAAAAAAGGATGATCAGCCAAAGAATTGGGAATTCTTATATTTAAAAAAATAATAATTAGATATTAGAAACCTGAAATAAGAGACTGCAGTTATATTTTCTTATTTTAAATAAAGATCTTTTTCCATTTGCAAAGTGTCTTTTTACCCTGTTCAATTCCAGAAAACAAATCACTTATTTCAAGAAAAAATTATTTACTTAGATTTAAATGATTTGCAACATATCGAGGAGCTGCTCTTCTTCTGCTAAGATTAAATGACACATCAGTTGACTTTTGAAGGGTTGTCACAGCAAAAGGGGCTGCACTAAAAATGCCCCCCACACTTTACAGATGTTCATCTTTCTATTTCACAAATGGGAAACACTGCTGTGCTGATCTATTACCGTACATAAATTCCTAATATAATACAACAAATGATATGGTGTGAAAGTAACAGCGTGGGAAAAAATTTGAGGTGGTTTAAATACAACCCTTCTACAGTGAAGTATAGTCATAGTCAGTGATTATTACTATTTCTGTAAAAAATAAGGAGAGAAATACTGCAATAAAAAAAGGAAAAAAGAAAAGTGAAAATGTGCTGCAAAAACATAAATGATGCTAACACACAAAACACGTGCAAATGAAAAATTCTACACGTAACAAAACATTTGCAAGTTAAGAAAAGCTGCAAGCTAACCTTGCATAACAGAAGCACTCCAGACCTCTAGGGGGAGTCGATCCTCAACTCATATCAGAACAGACCATGGAGATTAATACTCATTAACACACCCAGACTGGCCGTAGGGAGAATCGGGAATATTCACGAACTGCCGGCCTGGGATTGGCCTGCTGGCACTTCCTTTAAGCAA
>NW_015151538.1:42938-70704 GCF_000732505.1 Cyprinodon variegatus | reverse complement strand
AAATATGAGCAAGTATAAATGTAATGAAAATTGTCTATCCAGCAAAGAGTTTTCTCCATGGCTAAAACAAGGGAACATACATGAGGCTCAGTGTATTTTGTGCAAGAAGTCATTCAAGCTCAGAACAATGGGAATTAAGGCAGTGGAGTCACACATGCGAAGCGCGAAATATAAAGCGTCAAAATCGAGTTACCGAGAACCGGTATTTCTCAGTTTTGTTCCACCCTTGTCTCAAATCAAACATACTAAGAGAACAATACAAAGAAAAATAGCTGCAAAAAAGACTTAGCACTGGTTATGTTGTGGCTTTAAAACTGATTTGTTTTGTTCCCTGCTAAAACAAAGTTTGTGAATTCGATTACCGTAAATATTTTTTTTAATATATCTGTCATTTGTGTGTTTTTAAGCTTTCTTCCTGTATGGGAAGCTTTTCAAAATTTGAAACATTAGTGCAGTGGTTTATGTTAAAATAAACCTTTGGGTTACGTTGTCTCAAGCGGGTTTTTCTTGTGTTTCTTGTGAATTTGGTCTTAAATTTTTATTTCAAGTGGCATTAAAAGGTCTTAAAATTTAACTTGCCTTATGCTGTAGGAACCCTGGTTTTGTATGTTGTTGTGTATGTGTTTGCCACAAGTTTACACTTTGCTTCTCTATATTTTCTGTGACTTTGAGTTTCTCTTTTGCAGCATTTTTACTTAAAAATAATGTGTGTATTAATTCTGAGTTTGCTGGTCTCATTTTTGTGTTTGCAGTAGTTTATTCATTTGCAGCATGTTTGCACTTCTCAGATGTTTCTTCTTACCACCCAGCAGGCGTTTCCAAGGTCAGCGATTTTCACTCTGATGGAGTCGGCGTTGCGGGGGTCCAGTGGGTTGATCAGGAGGTCTGCCGCTCTGGCCCTGGCTGGGTGTGGACAGAGCGTGACAGTTAGCACACAACCCTGATGAAGAGGTTTAAAACATACCTTCAAAAAAAACATTTTTTTTTTTTTTTTTTGCACCTGCATCACCCTAAATGAGAGAAAAAATGTCTTTTATTGCATATAATCCTTCGGCAAAAAGTACTATCATAGATTTATTTCTACAAACTGCAATTTTTTAACCTCAAACGTCCTCATAAAAACAATGCAAATGACGTATGTAAAATCAGTTACATTGGTTCAGGAAAAAAATCCAATCAAAATAACACTGGTCTTAATTTTCCTTTTGCCATTTTTGACATGAAAAAATGGAAAATAGAAACTCACCTAAACCAGCCCATACCTAAAGCCAGAGTAATAATCAAAAATTTTAACGCAACTGGGACAACAAAGCGGTGCTATAACCCAGGTTTTCCTGCCATAACATGCAGTGAGGCTGATAATAATCCCCCAAATCATTTAGCAAAAGATTATGCTAATAAAACTAATGGTGTCTAATAGTTTTTCACGAGGGCTGTCGATAAATGCAGAGAGTAACAAAGAGCAGAGCTTAAACACCCAGAGACATCTTACACCCACCAGCTGCTTCAGTTTCTTCCACAGTTCAAAGCAGTGATAGTAAAATGTCAAGTGTATGTGGTTGAGGAATGCAGAGTCATTATCAGAAAAACATAAAGGGAAGAATTTGGGTGGAAATGTTTAAATCAGACCCAAACTGTTTTCAAAGAACTGACATGCAGTGATTTGTTTTATATATATTTATACATGGTATAATATTTCAATATGCTATTTGTGCTGGTTTCTTTGCAGGTAAATGCAGAATCATAATGTGTCATAAGTGGCGTGTGATTCTAATCAGTTTGCAGCTACATCAGATTGTGGACATCTGTGTTCAACCTCAGCTAAAAGCTGTTAACTCTAGGGGTCAAGCAATCATTTTAACTGTATATATATTAACCACAAAACAGGCTTAAATTGGAGGCAAAGGGACTTTTGAGTTTTCCTGAAAATGTTTTAACACACATGGATCTGTCATTTCTGGCCGATCACACTAGAGCCTGAGTGAAAGTCTGGTTGCCTTCATTTTAAGCCTGTTATTTTGTTGCCATGACCCAAATGACTGAGAATTTACATATGCACCATGTTTTTTTCACACTTTCTCACAGAATAACAGCAAGCTTTTATTAGTACATGTATCCGACACACCAGCGTAAATTAGTGTACAGAACCATGCTAGTGTAGAGTAGATTTTCAGTCATCCAGGTCATAGTCATTCCAAAAAAGTTGAAAAAAAAACAACAATCCACTGGACTTTTTTTCCGAGTTTGAAGATGTTTCGCTTCCCATCCAGGAGGCTTTTTCAATTCATATGTCAGAAATAAATAGCATTGAGGTGCTTTATGTAGCCAAACAAAGCCTTGTTTTTTCTTAGACAACATGGTGATTGAAAAGGACGAATGGGTCCACCCCTTTTGGAATGGGGGTCGTTTGGCTTCTTTTGTCAGCCTGAAATGCCCCATACCTGTCTATGTATGTTCGTTTCAATTTGCATGCTGTCTAAGCAGAAACAATACTTTTTTCGGTTACTGTATAAGCAAATCAATGCTATTTCTAACATTTAAATTAAAAAAGCTTCTTGGATGGGAAGTGAAACGTCAACAAACTTGGAAACAAAGTCCATTTGTTTGGGGTTTTTTTTTACTTTTTTTTGAATGCACAGAAATGCTACAGAAATAATTCTATTCAGATGCTGTTTTTTTCTTAAAGGTTTTCCTGTTCTTCTTTGTAAAAGAGCTCAAGCCAAGTCAGATAGAGTCTAAATAAAAAGCTCATTTCAACGTTTGTGCAAATGTGTGATTAGGATGAGGGCTAGCCTGCGTCAGTATTATCTACCGGTAGTTGTAAAACATTGTACTTGTGTTCATTCATTTTACTGTCATCGTCCATTGGAAGGTCAGCCTCAGTCCAAGTCCTTTTCATCTGCAGCTTTTATCTTAAAATTTTATTCCACAGCTTCCCTGTCCCGATGATAAATAACCCTACCACAGTATGATGCTGTCACTACCATGTCTTACCATGCAGATCGTGTTTACAGGCTGATCTGATTTCCTACACCTTTTTCCACACATTTTCTTTTTCCCTTCATAGCTTGTAGAGAACCATGTTTTCTATCGACATTGGCTTTGTTCTTGGCAATTTTTGATAAAGCACAAAATTGCAGAGAGTGCTACAATAAGATGAATAACCTTAACTGAACTGTAAAAGCCGAAAAACTTTCTGTCTTTGACGGTTTTAGCAAATCTTTCTTTGGCATCCAAAAACCAAGAACTGGATATATGGAGGCTGCAGATTGTTCCCTTTTATTATGCCTGGAAATTTGTGTTGGGCTGTCACACAAAATCCTAATTAAGTTTGTCGTTTAAATGTAAAAAAAAATCTAAAACAGAAAAAGTTGAAAGTATGCATGGGGAAGATCCTGTTTTTATCTGAATAAAAAAAATGAAGAAAAGATATTTGCCACACCTGAATATACTCAACCCAGCTCTACTCAACCTTATTTATAAAGGCCTTTAAAACAACCATATATCAAGGAAAGATAAAACTGTCTAAAGACAACGTGAAAGTACAAAAAAACAAAAACAAATAGCAAATAGAACATATTGTCCTTTTCCACCATAAAAAAGCATCTGAACAAAATCTATTTATTGGAGATAAGCAGCTGAAAAGCTAGGAGCAGTTCTCTACTGGAGCAGTTCCTTTAACTAAATACATAAATCAGCAAAAAAGATGCTTTATTCTCTGCAGAGATCTAAGGAAAGATGCACACAGCAGGATTTTGATGCTCTGATAAGAGTCACTGTGGGGAAACCCCAAACTTAGAGCGCATCGCTTCTCACTGAACCCCGTTCAGCTCTAACTTACCTTTTGGTGTGTCTCCAGTGCTTGACGATGACACAGTGCGACTTCGGTCTGCTGTAGGGCTGTTTGCTGAGGGTTCTGTCCCAATGTCTACTGTCCCCCCTGAAATTGGGTTCCCCGGCTCGGGATCCAGAGGCAGCTCGGGGAAGAGGGGCATCTTGGATCGATGTTGTTCGCTGGAGCCGTTGGTCAGCGCCGGCTCGGCCACTTCGCCGTTATACATCTCATACCCGGAGCTGAGCGAGATGTCTCTGTCCGTGTAGCTGAGCTCGGACTCCACCAGGGGGCAGAGTAGAGGCTCAGGGGTGGGTGAGGGAGGGGGCGTCTTGCCGGGGTTTTGTCTTAGTGAATCAGAAACTAACAAAACGTGCCCGTTAGTTTTAGCTGTATTCGTTTTGCTGATCTGGGGCTTAATGGGAGAGGTGCTGTCAGTTAGGAGGTCTGCTGTGGTCGTAGTCGTATCATCGTCGTCTTCATCGTCATAGATCTCCTCGTATTCCTCCCCCTCCCCTTCCTTTGAGTCATCTTCTTTCTCAGCTGCCTCCTCCTCTGTTTTGCTCTCAGTCTTTGGTGCTTCTGTTCCAGTGTCTCCATCCTCCTCCTGCTTCTCCTCTCCTGCTTCCTTATTTTCTTCTTCCACAACCTTTTCCTCCACCTCTTCCTCTTCCTTCACGTTCTCATTCACCGTTTCTTTTAAAGACTCATCCTCCTCCTCCTCTTTCTCCTCCTCCTTCTCCTCGTCTTTCTCCCCGTCTGCTGGCTCTGAATCTCCATTACCTTCTTCCAAGGTGGGAGGAAATGGGGCATCTTTTTCTGCGACAGGCGTGGGCTCCTCTTCCTCTTCTTCCTCTCCCTCCTCTTGCTGGTTAGTAGCCGGGATTTCTGGCACTTCATTTTGCTCCTGGGGAGGTGCTGCACCTAACATGTAGAGAAAAGCAGTAAGTGGGTGGAAAGGGGATAAACAGTGAGTCCAGGCAAAGATAAGGTGGGCAGAGGGATGGAACGGCAAAATAAAGAGAGAATGGAGATGAAAGAGACAGGGGGGTGGAGGAGGAGCAGGCAGACGGAGAAAACGTTTGTTTCTATCAATCAGCCTGGCCCCTCATATGCTGTAGAAGTAGTGTGGGCTAAATGCTTGGAGCCAGTCCACATCCTTCCCATTCACAGGCTGCACAAACCTGCATCTGCAAGCTGGCAAACTGAATCACAATTTAAATTAGTTTAGATGATAGAAATTTTATTTTAAAGCCCTTTAAATACTGTCTTTAGCTCTGATTAGCTTATTTTTATTACCTGAGATGGGTTCAACTATTTCTCTAAAGAAAAACCTTATATTTTTATCTCTTTATACGACCAGTTCAGGATATTTTTTTTTAATCACCAGCCTACTCTCATTGCAATGGCTCTGAAATACAGATAAGAAATGTTTCATGTTTTTGGGGTCTGATTGTTTTAGCCTGTTTTATTAATTCTTATCTAGTTTTAAATGGTTGTTTGAGGTTACTGCTTGGAAAACCCATTTACAGTAGGTTAAAGCTTCAACCATCTGGCTGTTAGTGCAAGTGCAAACCATATTACTGGTTAATCTATCCGCCAAACTCCTATATTACATACACACAACTCCTATTATATACACTGTACTTAATCTGTATTATTTTTTGTATTTGCATTTTTTATATTTGTATGTGTATTATAATTTTTTTTTTTGCTTAGTTTTAACTTAATTTAACTTAATACTTTTTTGCCCTGTAAGCTGCTGGTAACCTTAATTTCCGGAGGGAGTCTTCCCAAGAGATCAATAAAGTACTGTCTAAGTCTAAGTCTAAGTCTGTTCATTCAAATTTGGTGGAAGTTCGCTTCTTTGTTCTGTCTAACTGCATGATGCTGCTTCTACCATGCTTGATCACCACAGACCCATTGTTCATAAACATTTCTTCAAAAATTATTCCTACTGCTTACAATCAATAGAGCTAGAAGACCATAAATCCAACAGCCTTCTTAGACTTTATGCTCTCATGACATGTAGATGTAAATATCTGAATATTACTGAGTATATCACTAGGAAAAGGTTCTTAAACATATATCTGCCCTGGTTTAAGGATCCCTGACCTCTCCTGCATGAACCTAGCTTAGATGGAGCTTAAAACCAAAGTGCTGCTCAGAAAAAAAAATGTAAATAAGCAACGAGAAATATTGGAAACATCTAAGTAAAACGGAATGGAAGAAGCTTGCTAATAGCAGGGAAAATTTGTTTTTTTGTTGTTTTTTTATCCAAATACAAGTGAGGATTTATGCTGGCTTTGCAGCTTGGATGTATGACTGTGACCATGTGAGGAAAGACAAAATTCACACAAAGAAAATCCAACCTGCGCTCCTAAATGATGAACAGTTTTAGATCTAAATAGTCACAAATGTCTGACCAATAAGGACTCACATGTATGATTAGTCAACCTGACAGGCCTCTCCCTTTCTCCCCTTTCCTCCTCCTCTTCATCCTCCCCATCCTCGTCATCGTCGTCATCATCGTCGCTCTCTCCCAGAGCCATGCTGGGGCCCACGGACGCCGGCGGTGGCTTCAGCGTCGAAGCCAGGCTCTGCTCAGAGTCGCCTTCATCCCCGCCTTCTTTGGCCCTCTCCTCCCTTATCTCAGCCTCTCGCTCCAGGGCTTCGATCTCCAACATCCGTCTTTCCAGCAGCTCGGCTTGCCGCTTCTGTTTCTTCTTCAGCTTCTTTTTCTTGTTTTTGGAGATTTTTCCCACCTGGAGGCGAAAAGAGGGCGAAGTACAGAAAGATCGGAATCAGAGACCAAAATGGAAAAAAACACTTGAACATAAACACAGAAATATTAATAGTGAAGAACTCGGTTCACTCAGTCCGAACTTTGAATGACAAAAGCTGAGACAACAATCTTTATTGGACATCCCAGAGTTGAACATTTAACACATAACTATTGTTATTTAATGTACCAAACTAATTTTAAATCAAATCCAATTAAGTTAACACAAATAATTTCAACTTATTTTTGGCTAACACTGCCCTTTATACACTTCCATGGTTTTCTGTGTTGCTGATATATGGACAGAGAAAAAAAAAAACCCTTTAGCCTAATCAAGATTGTTCTCTTTTGACAAATCTAAATATGATTCTCATTCAGTAGGTGGCAGCATGCATCCTTTTTCATCACTTCTCCTGTTTTAAACTTTATTCTACTCCAACAGCGTTTCATCTTCCACTCTAAAGCCTGTAAGAGGCTGAATGTTTTTCTAACATTTTTATGTATTGTATGTGGGAGTGTGTGTGGGGCGGTGGGAGTGGGGAGTCTTGTTTTACCTACAATGTTGGGGAAGTATTTTGTAAAATATCCTACATGCGAGGATTTACAGGTACATATGGGGACATTTAACTGGTCCCTATATGTTAAAGTTCTGTTCTTTGAGCTGGGGTTAGGTTTACGACTAAGGTGTGAATTCAGTTTAGGTTAGGATTAGGTACATGTTGGTAATAGGGTTAGGGTCTGGCTTAGGCCATATAAAATGAATGTAAGTCAATGAAATGTCCCCATATGTCATGAAAACAAAGCTGTGTGTGGGGGTTGTGTAAGTGTGTGTGTGTTTTCTTCTCAGTTCATACTCACATCAGATGTACTCACCGGTTTGAGCTGAGGCGCTGTGCTAACTGAAAGATACGGACAAAAAGACAATGATGAGTGGCTTCAGAGTGGGATCATTTATCAACCAGGATCTTTAGGTAAAGCACTGATCCCTGAAAAGAAAAATACCAAGAACTAAAATGATCTATACTGGGATTTTATGTCATGGACCAACACCAAGTAGAGTCTAGACCCCCAGCAGCTTTTCCTTCCTATTCATAACTTTTCTTTTTTTTTTTTTTTTTCTGGCCATCAGCTCTGACCAGCTGCCCTTGCTGGTGAAAGGCAACCCCTCAGCATGATGCTGCCACTGCGACATTTTCATGTTCAGCCTAATTTAAAGAGGGAATTCAGTCTCATCTGACTGGAGAGCTTTCCTCCTCATTTTCTCCTAACATGGCTTAATGCAAACTGCAATCAAGACTTCTCATTTGCCACTATTTCATAAAGTCTATACTTGTAAAGTAAACAACTAAGCTGTGGATCTCTGCAGCTCCTCCAGAGTGACCATGAGTCTTTCAGCTGCCCTGATTATTGCCCCCTGGTGGGTTTTATAGGTACTAAATTAATTTGAGATTTGCTCATTTTAACACAGTTAAAGTATAGTAAAAAATGTGATATTGTTTAAACTATTGCAGATGTTCAACCAAAGTATCGTTTATTTCTTCTGCTTATAAATTGTGCAGTACTGCACCAGTGTTGGGGTGGTGCATAAAATCCAAGGAAAAATCGTTGATTTTTGTGGGCTTTGTCTAAAGTCTGGATTAAAAATATGACAAACAAAATAAGAAACATAACTTGCACACACCCAAAGTCTTCCTGCCTCCCTGCAGATCAATGAAACTCTTCAATTATTCACTGCAGCGTTAAGCACATTTGATACCGGTGGTCCTATACATGTGCAAACATGGAAAATAAAGTAAAGTGCACTCTCTCATTTTTTCTCTGAATAGCTCACCAATGTAAACACTGCATTAGTTATTAATATTTCAGGAAAAATGTATTGTTTTTGGTATGATCTGCAGATCCTCATTAAGAATATCATACTGAACCTTTCAGATTTTTGAAGTATTCTCAAACATAAGCTCAACATTTTCAAACTTTTTTTTAACGTTCTAAACCTTCAAACCTCCATTCAGTCAAAGAACCAGCAGAAGATGCTGTAAATACGACACATGGCTGCGTTTAAAAGCGTTAACTAGCTCTGCCTCTGAAGTCCCAGACAGACTCCGCCAGCACCGAGCATTCTGTTTCCAACCATGCTGGTTTTATTCCCTTTCAAATGTAGAAATGCAAGCCGCTCAAAAAAAGACTCAACTGATGGTGGCAACTGACAGCTCATGCTGGGGTTCAGCGAGAGGACAAGGTTCACAGACAGTTTTTGTAATATTTCTCTCCACTGGAGGAAGTTGCTGTAAGAAAAATGGAGGGAAAGCAGGAAAAGTGTCTTCATAGTAGAAAAAGGGATGCGGCTCAGAAAGCACAAAAGGCTCAGCTATGAATTAGGGATTTAACAATGGGGTTCAGGCTCTTTAAAATCGCTTTAAATGTTAATTTCAGATGAGCTACTTTTCTTCTCAAGCATTCAAGTTTCAGCAGAAATCCAGGCTATTATTAAGAAACTAGAAGCATCTTTTTCAGCTTTAAAAAGCTGAACTTTTTTTTTTTAATTATCTTCTCATCAATAAACTAAACATGCAACACTTAAATTAAACACTGTTATTATCATACAATATGTCGAATCTTTCATGATTTACAAAGTCCTGAATGTGTTAGGTTCTCTGTTTTCTACTTCTTGGGCTAAAATAAAAGTTTTAATCTTTGCTAAAAAAAAAAAAAAGGTTAATCTTTCTCCAGCTAGAAAAATGTGTGCACTAAGGGGCAACAGAAAACTTGCATGGCCTCTGACCTTTGACACCCCTGCATTACACTATGTTTAAACACGACACACTGCACAGTGATGCTATTGCAGCTTCCCTGCATTTTTGCTGTCACTGTCATGGTGCCTGGTCCTGCATCTCTGAATTTCTGTCATTATTACTTATAAAAATAGAAGGAAGAGAATACCAGAAATAAATAAACAACAGAAAAAAGAAGAGAAACAAATCCGAGTTATAAAGATGTATGTATATAAATAGTATTAAAATGTTTAATATCATTTTTTAATTGTAAGAATCACAGATTTTGCAGTTTTAAATCTATTACAAATGTCAGAAAACTGTTTTCTCTTCACTGTTTTACTCTTATGAGGCCAAAACTTTACAAGGAATAGAAGGTTGATAAGATTTTTTTTTTATTTTACTATTTGCATGAAGCCTTTCTTCTTTTATTATATTCCCACTGTCCACCATGTTTTTTGAGGGAATATGATACGAAAATCAGTGTCAGTATAAACGCTTACAGCTCTAGTTCAGGCTCGCTTGCCTTCAGCGGAGGGCCGGATGATCCCTGAAGGGCGACTCTAACAGCCTTTAGATTTATGGGACTTTTCTCCTTCAAAGGTTGATTTTTATCTTCACTAAGTGACATAAACCAAACCTGCATATTTCCAGAACAAACAGCCCAGGATGAAAATGTTTGATTGGCTACCAGCTGATCCGGAGGGGGGTGGAGCTCCAGCTTTCTGCCATTCGGTCGCCTCCATGGCCATGCGCCTCACGAATACGTCATCTACACACATCAGGATGTTCTCAGGCTTGATGTCTGTGTGGATGATTTTACACTTTGCGTGGAGGTAGTCCAGACCCTGCAGGACCTACAGAATCATTCAGATAAACAAGAGATGATAAACTTCACTTTGGAGAAAATAGTAGCTATTCCATCGATGCCAAGATCGCTGACTTTTCATTTTGATTCAGCTTATCAAACAAAAATTTAAATTCTTAAAACATTGTTTTCTTTAAATCGGCTTCTTTTTCAATGATTAAAAAAAAAAGAAAATAATGATTTCGATCTTAATAGAGGCTGAGACGGAGCCAGACTAAAATAGTTCACCGACTTCACATGCTAATCAGGTGGCTGATGGGAAAATGCCCCCCAGTCTAGTGTCTGAGGAGCAGCAGTGCTTGGATCTAAATTGAACTACTGTCTGCACCTAACTGAATTATCCACATTGTTCTGCTACCTTAAAACTAAGGACATGCAAACACGCTCTAATCAGGAGGTAATCAAAGATCTACACAGCCTATCATCAGGGACAAGCAGAAGGTTTGTAGAGATTCAATATCAGCAGAGTTTGCCTTTTCCTTAATTAACAACATCACAAACTTCATGCTGCCAAATGACTAAGATTAAACTCATAAGCTACAAACACACCAGGTTGAATTATTGGTGAGGATAAAAGGAATTCTAAAATAAGTTAAAAACAATCCACTGGACTTTGTTTCCAAGTTTGAAGACATTTTGCTTCCCATCCAAGAAGCTTTTCCAATTCAAAATGTCAGAAATAGCCTCGAGTTTGAGGCTTTATAGAGTGGACCAAAAACAAAGCCTTGTTTCGGCTTAGAAAAAAGAAGCATGTACACTGCTGAGCAAGGCGGAGGGTCTGTGATGCCCTGGGCCTCTTTCAAAGACCTCTGGAAAAAAGTTAAAATGCATGGAAAAAACCAGGACACTTTAAATGATGCTATCCTTGGCCACGTTAAAGCTGCTTCATCCATATTTAATAGAAATTACCACAGCAGTGTCTATAAGGACACAGTGTGTGTTTGTGTTTTCACCTGTCTGATAATGCTCTTGACACATGCCAGCGGGAGACCTTGGTAGTTGGATTTAATGATCCATTTCAGCAGGTGATGACCCAACACCTCAAACACCATACACACATCTGGTTTGACGAGTCAAGGGATTCCATTATCGTACCTCTGACGGGAACACACATGAAAACACAAACAGCCAGACGTCTAAAGAGGATACGTATGCCGTTGACTCCAGAGATCTTGAAGTCGTCGATCAGCTGCACAACCATGTCTTTGTTTGGGTCGCCGGGGTCGCTCTCTCTCACCTGGAGGCAAGGCGGATAAGGAAATATGTTAAAATAGAAGAAATTTAAAGAGAGCGGCTAGGCGAAGTGGGATATTTCAATTAAACATATTAGTTAGAAGATATATCAAAAGAGCAAATTACTGAATGGATAAGCACTGCAGTATGAGTATGTTGTGCACAATTTGACAAGAAAAACTGAGATGCTCGAACAGAATGAGAAGGGTGAGGAAAAAAGGGAGGAGCTCAGGAGCTGAAAAATATTAAACACTTGGATTAACAGAAAGGGAAAACGGTCACAAATGACAAGATGGTCAAAATAAAGAAATAAATAAACCAATCAGATTCTCACACATCGCAATAGTTTGATCTCATCCAGGGCCGTTTCTGTGTAGTGCTGGGCGCTCTTCACCACCTTCATCGCCACAAAGTTCTTCACTCTGAGATTAAACAGAAACAAATTAACTGATTGATAGACTGGAGGAGGGAACAGGACTTTCTTCTTTTATGCTTAATCACATTTGTCTGAAAAGTTACGTCCTTTTGCATTTATATTCTCAGGGTATTTTTATTAAATATGTATATTCTCTCCCTAAAGCTCAAATAAAAGAGGATTACAAACCTTCAGAATATCTATGATGATAATACAATGCTTTACTTTTTTTTTTCTTAACATAAAGCATTCATATAAGAACAAAAGGACTATGTCATGGTCATCTATGTTTGAAAGTTTTCATTTTATATATCTTTCTTTTTTAAGCCATGATGTATTTTTTGCAAGTAAAATTTACTTTTATGATATTTCACCTCCTTTTTGTGAAGCATTTATTTAGGAAAATGTGCAGAGATAATGCAAAAAGAAAAAAAGGCGATTTCCTCGCATGGACAGCACATTATTCATTTCTGTACTGTTAGTATCTCCATGCTGTAAAAGTTAGCAGAAAAATTGAGACCAGAAGAGAGGAATTAGCAAATGAACCATGCAAAAAAAAAATAAATATATTTTTTTTTTAACAAAAAGACTCAAAACATTGATATAAAACCTGCTTGGCATACATTTATATTTGGAAACACTTGGTCCTTTCTTCTTTTCTCAGAAACACAGTTATATAGCTGAGCTCACCAATATCAACTGTATGTGCAGTTTTTTATCCTATTGAATTGAAAACGGGCTCAGAGCTCATCTACTTAGCTGCGTTTCTCTCCTATAGTCACTAAATCAGCTACTACTACCATTAACCTTTTATTTTTCTCTCTATATAGATATAGATTACTCCTGGATAAATCCCTCTGCGCTCCTTTTATGTCAACGCTCCATCTGCTCAAAGCTCTGTCCTTTGATGCCGAGGCCCTCACAAAACTTAGCCTAGTTGAGATGAAGTTTTCTTTTCTATTGTTAATGTTTGCTATGTTCACTTTCACCACAGACTAATCTGCAAGAGTCTGAATATATTTAATCTGCTGGGTTTCCTTAGATAAAGAAAAAAAACTGATTTGTTTGTTTACTTAATGAAAAAACTGTTTATAGTTTCTAATTAATTTTTTTTTAAGGATTTAAGATTTTGAGCTCAGAGCCGCTGAGACTCATTAATATATCAGTAAATGTTTGATGTATCCTGGAATTTACAGCGATGTGAGAAAAACTTCCTTTTCAAAACATCTTAAGAGCAGCCAGATTAAAAAAAATTATAGTTTATGCCCAATTCAATTGACAAAAACCCAAATTTAAGTCTAAAATCTGATCCAACAAATATATTAATTCTTTAAAAAAAAAGAACAGCAAAAACTAGACCAAATAATATGTATTTACAAAAAATAATTTATTTGATTTGATTAACAGTTTGAGACAGATCCAGGTTGTGCCCGCTATAAAGTTGCAACCTTACTCCATCCTTTAATCAACATTAGTGTAATTAACACCAGCGACCTGAGTAAGTGAGTTTGTGAGTGCGCACATCAGTCGGTGAGAGGTTTCTCTTGGCTTCTGATCCTGTCAGCCATCTGCCCTGGTTGCCACAGCAAACCAAGTTATAGTTCAAGTTCAGAGGTTCGGTTTCCAAGGCGGGATGGTGTTAGTTGCAGCTGTCGGCGAGGAAATGAGCAAGATGCTTTCAGTAGGTTCACGTGTGGTATGTGTTTGCGGTATACGTGACGTTTGTTTAAAAAGCAGGAACCTGCATGTGTGAACTTCTGCATTGTGAATTTCTGGGTCAGCACTGTGTTTGCAGAGGATGTGCATAAAGAAAAAGGAAGCTGATGTGTAGGTTATGCAACAGTCAAGGTGTTTGTGTGAGGGTGATGAGACTCACTGTATGTCCCAGCACAGCCATACTGTGGAGAAGTGGCCCCATCCTAACTTCCTGATCACATGGTACCTTCCGTTGAATAAATCCCCGATCTTTACCGGATGGTATCCTCCTGCGAGAATTAAAGCGAGGGGGGGGAGGTTACAGGGAGGTGTATCCGATACTGACACAATAGCAGAAAATGCATGAGCTACTTAAGATTTTAACAGCACCAAAGGAGGAGAAGGGTATCCTTTATATGTAAAGGTTAGTGCATTTCCCCTAAAATTAAATTATCTTTAAACATAAATGGAAATAAACCACTAGAGGTTGCCTAAGAAGTTCTCCACTGCTGGGAGTTCTGATCAGATGGTACCAAAATTAGCTTTCTCTCCATACAATATACAGCTCTACTTAATAAATAAAATGTTATTGAAAAAATAATTGAGTGAGGTTTTTATTACCAAAAGAGCCTTTAAATCCTTCATAGTGCACTCAGTGAAAAACTTTGAAAATCCAAATTTCAAGCCAATAGTGTTGGAATCTAGGACAAGACCTTATTACCTTTGTAACATTCAAAAAATATGGATATTTTGATGGCAAAAATGTATGTCGATGTAATAACAAGAAACGCCAACTAGACCGAATATATATAGAAAAATAACAAAAGTGCTTCTATTAGAAATTCATGAAAAACACTCAGAATGAAAGAAATAAATTTTTTTTGGTACAACATAACCTTGGAGGCATTAATGCTAATACTGGCACTTACATTTTTAAGTTTATAGACCTAAATATAATTGTTAATTAGGCTTATTAACTTTTTAACTTTACTTTATATATCATTCAAGGGCTCATCTAATTGGTCAAACACCAAAATAGGATGTACAGCCATGTAGCAGCATCTTTGCAGAATTGCTGGATATAGATCTTGTGCTTCTAGAGCTCACTGAGGGACGAGGGAGAATCCATTTGTAAGGGGTATGCAAGTGATCAAAAACGTTAACTTGCCCTATAAAGAATTAATCTAAGCATCATTGGAATGTATTTTCTGATTTGCTGAAAAACAGTTACATAACATACATTTGCTCCATAAATGTAAGGTAATAATATTTACAATCGCATGCTGACGGTGTGCAGACGCTTTGTCTACACCATGAACATCCTTCACCTCAGCATGCCAAGTGCTTACTGTAGCTTAGTGACACGGAAGCTAACCCTGATAATTGTTTTGACCATTTAGGGACTAATTATCGGTAAACAGAGGATCACATGTTCAGTGTTTGATCGTCCAGTGATTAAATCACAGAGAAAAGTAACGTTCTTTGTCCTTGCACAGAAGCACGACCCATTTAATCCAATACAAATATATTATATGCAACACTGGCTCCTGATAAGCAACATCTGTGAACTTAAAATTCAATAATGGAGACGCAGCTGTCCCTATTTTCATCTTGGGCACACAGGAATCTTTGGCTCTTTAACCATTTTTAACTTCGTTTCCTGAAGTTTGATCTCTTTTATCTCTTTCATTTATCTCTTTCGAATGTGGATAGAAATATGACTTTTGTGAGCTACGTCCAAGACCGAAAGTAAAAGGATAAGTTAAAATAAACTACAAATTTGGATTTTCCTGGTTTTCATCATTTACAGAGTGATGAAGAATTAAAAAAGTGGTATAAAGATGCAGTTTAAAGTAAGAAATGCCTTAGTTACTATGAACCACTGTTGATTCATTCTTTGCTGGAATCAAGAAACATTGAAACATTTTTGAAACCCAAATAAAAGCAACAGTGCAATAAATATCAGATGGGAGCTGAAAGCAGTAAAAAGTGAAGCAAGGACTCTGTAAAACAGATGTGGAGGAAGGAGGAAGGTCCCGGAGGGATGAATTCAGCACGTGCGCATCTGTAGCTCTGACCTTTACAGTAGTCTGCTGGGTCCTCCTGCTCCTCATCGTCAGAGCCCAAGATCTCTTCCTCTGGCTCAGGTTGTCCTGCCAGCTCAGGGGGAGGCGGAGGAGGTGGCGGGGGAGGGGGAGGGGTAGTAACCGGGGCTTTCTGCTGGGTTTCAGGCCTGTGAACACATCATTAATATAAAACTTTAATAGGAACTTATTTATTTATTTTTTGTATTCTAAGCAAAGATCCAAGCAGGTGGATTTTTCCCACTCAGATTTCAACTTTTTGAAGTTTCTAACTTGAAATACATCTTTAAAGCACACAGTGTTAGACTGCAGGAGTTTTGTAACGCAATGGAAAACAATCTGGGATTATATTGAGAAAGCATTTACCATGCTGAGATTAAGAAAGTTACATTTTTCATGTTAATAAACATATTTGTTATACCGGGTATCTTCAAATATTTGGCATTTTATATCGCCATGGTATCGAAAATGGTACAGAATATTTTTATGGGTATCAATATCAAGTTTGGAGTTTTAGTATCTGGACAACTCCAGCACTAAATAGAATAAAATCTTAAACTGCATGGTCGCCACTGTGTAAAATATTTATGATATAACATGGTATCCAGAGGAGTGCAACAGAAATTCCTTTAACTTCTTCTAAAAGTTAGGTCAAGCAATCTAAGTGGTATAAAGGATACAGTGGTCTACATTAGCAATAGGACTAGTAAATGTGATTTTGATCAAATAAAAAATAATCCTGCATATTCTGTCCATTAAAGACCAGGTTTTTGGATTGTGACAGATGTAAATATCAGCTCAGGGTGTGCAGTATCACAGTCGTAGATCATGACGGGTTAGAGAATGTAATGAGTTGGCAAAGTGGCCAGACTCTTTGATCGACAGTGATGCAAATTCTTTGCATTGCAGTTCTATGTTTATGATGTTGCCCGTCATACTGAAGAGTTAATGTAACCAGGTGGGAGTATAGGCTCATCCAAGGTATGACGTCAAGTTAGTCACGTGGACTAGAGTCAAAATCTACCAGTATAGTTAGTTAACAAAATCACCTTTTGATCACAATCAAACCGCAAAGAATAAGAAATCAGTTTTGTTGTTTGATATTGCATCGAAAGACAGCAAAATGAAGATCTTTTGCAGACCACAATGATCCTGTCAACGTGTCAACAGAAACTGAAAAACAATCCAGTTTTACAGAACATGATTTGAAATGCAAAATATGGTGCTGTTATTTCTGTCAATATGACAACATAGACCAAGATGAGTTGAATCCTTGGAAAGTTATTAAAGGAGGCCTGCGCTGCTGAAGTGCTTTGTTTTGTTTAATGCAGGTGTATTTAAACCATCAAATGTTACAAATCATTTTGTCCATACTGTGTGAGAAGAGAAACTACTGAAGCCTCAAGCCCCTCCAGCTCTTGATAGCCAGAGGCGTAGCCAGAAAATGTTAAGAAGGGTGGCCAGGCAATAACCAGTGTACACTGAGGGGTGGCCGAAAGTGGATAACTAGAACCTCAAGGTCAATCTACGCTATTGCAACAGGACAATTAACGGGCAAAACATCCATATTTTCTAAAGACAAACTATACTTTCCTACAGCCTTTGCTAAAAAATAGACTCATATATATTTAAACATCCGTCTAGCTAAAAGGTATAGTGGATAAACTTGTCTTTTATCTTTCATCTTTTATATTGTCAATACCTACTTTTATCAATAATCATTCAGCATAAAATTGATATTTAAAAGTACTAATATCTACATAAATTGATTATTTAATACGTTTTTATTCAAGTAGTTAATTATAATTTCACTGAAGACTCCTAGATAATTTGCAAAGATACATAATTTTCTCTTTACCCCATAAGACAAAATCTAGTTCTGAAAAGAGCATTAGATTAGATTAGATTACATTAGATTCATCTTTATTGTCATTACACAGGTACAGGTACAAGGCAACAAAATGCAGTTTAGGTCTAACCAGAAGTGCAATAGCAGCAAGTGCAGGATAAATAATGGTTCCATAAATACAGGACATGGGTTTTCTACTGAATGAGTATAGAGATGAATACTATTATAAACAATGAATATAATATATAGATCACTAGTGATATCAACTAAATTTACAGCTGGATATACAGGTGGATATTACTATAAAAAAAAGGTTTTTACAGTTATGTACAATAGCATATATACAGATGGGTTTTACTATAAAATGAATAAATAAAGTTTGGAAAGAAGCTATCTAAATTAAAGTGCAGTGGAAGGTACTGTAATTGCATATTACAGTTAAAGTACATTATTGCAGATGTAAATGTAAACAATTGGTACTGTGAATATAAGCAGTCGGCAGTGCAAATCAGTTAAATATTTCTATAATCATCATCTTTAATGTTAGCATATTGATGTGTATATTCAACCTCAGTGTTTTTGTTGTCAAGTAACTGTAAATATCTGAGAAATTAAAATGTTTTGAATATTCCACTTGAGAGTATTACTTCTGCCACCATCATATTTACACAATAATCCAATATTTCAATAAATCATTTTGAGAAACTGAAAAATTGACATAAAACTGTAAAAAATTAGAAGAAATGCACTTTATATTGCTTTACTGTTTCAGGAAGTCAGTTGTTGAAATAAATAAGCAGTAGGGAGTTAAGATCAAAAATCATAAATCACGTGATTTAAATATTTAATTTCTAATATATTCCCAGCTTTATTTGTATATTTATTAACATTCAATTGTATATTTTCTTGCGAAAGTTTTATATTAGCAGCTTGCTTTCAAAGTGACAATGAACTTCTTTACTTTAATTATAATATTTCAACATAATTAAAACATAATGTGGTCATTAGGATAGATTTGTAGAACTGCTACTCAGAATGATCCACAGCAATACAGTAATAGTTTTAAGGCTAAAATCATAAGAACACAAGTGGTATTACTTTGATCTTATAGTTAGAGGCCATGGATGTAATAACATGAACATTAAGCAAAATATTCTTAATTACAACTCTGGTATGAATAGGACAAAAGACATTTTCCTGATAAGGAGGTACAGTAGTACTTCAAAGTGTTTATTTAGTTGAAAATCGGTCTATGAACTGAAAGTTCACACATTTTTAAACAGCTGCTCTTGCATACATTTGGTCATTTAACTTATATGATGCTCTGAGAGTAAGCACAATACAATTAGTATTTGAAGTGGGGCTCATCAGTTGACCCAACATGAGCAACATACTCCAAAGCTTTGCCCTAATTGGAAACTGCCCCAGAAATAGCCCAGTGACCCGACTCAGATGACTTTTATACTTTGGGATGGTAGCTAGAAACTCTATGTTTTCTCAGCAGAAAGTCCTTCACATGCAAGTGCTTACTGATTGTGATGACGTGTCTTTCGTTTCTGAGTGAAGAAACCACAAACATATCTATTTTAACAATTGGTGAGGCGCTCAAAATGAAGTCATACATGAGACAGAGCAGCTAGATCGCATCAGAGCATCGGGACACAGTGTGAGAACATACAGTATATCGGGAGCTGTGAACTTTTAAACCCAGCGGATTCGTCGTTCAGTGTGAGCTGTAGCTGCGTGCAACGATTGAAAAAAATCGCAGTGTATGCCCGGCTTAAGCAAGCATCAAACCATGTCGGTAGGTGCATTTGTAGTAGATATACAACAGAAAACAATAGCTAAAACCAATTCAGGTCAGAGACAACAAGAAATCAAAGCGAGAGGTTCAAGGTAGGTACATTCAAAATGCAGAAAACATTTTCTTATTAAGGTATGATGACAACATCTTCACCTTACATTTGTCTCTATAAAGCAAACTTAGATAACATTAACTCTAATAAGAAGTCAAACACTCAGGGATTTCTGTGATAGTACAAAAAAACAAGACGTACAAAACAGCGGTTAGGGTAACCTCTCTTGTTTGTTGCCACGGCAACAGCAGAAAGGGAGGCTTGATGGATACGGGACCCAAAATGTTAATGCTTTGACACACACACACACTGTGACTTTACAACTCTATGAAACCACCACACATACTAAAACACACAGGCTGTCAAGGTTCTCTGTCCTTGCAGCAGGACGCCACCTCTTTACCAAAGCAGTCACGTAGAATGTCATACATCTCATCCATAACCTCAGAGCTATAGTGAGATTCATCCTGCCATTAGCGCTACGAATACCTGCCCCTCATAAGATCCTGAAGCCAAGCTTAGCTATAAGAAGAATTAAAACAGTCTCAAAGAGAAGCCGAGGAGAGATGGTGACAAAAAGGGATGAAAATCCAACAGGGGAATGGCTAAAAAAGGCTACAGAAATAAAACAAGGCAGAAGAAGGTTGAGAAACACAGAGGCAAGTTTGAAAATGTATATTTGGATAATTACACGAAAACAGAAGCCAAAGATACAGGTCTGAAGAGCGCAGAGAAAGTCCAAATACACAACTTGCATACAGAAACCATTAGCAGATGCCACAAAAGACAATGTGACAGACCAAAGGAGAAAAGAGAAACACAGGCCACAAGAATATCGCAAGTTTGGAGAACACATGAACATGTCATCAGGTCCCAACCCACACATTGTTAAGTGACTAACAGTAGCAAATGACCCAACCTTTAATAGATGCAATGCAGAAATCATACAGAATATAAAGACAGCAAACAACGATACTGACAAAAAATTGCATAGCTGCAAAGTGTAATGAAATAATAGATGGTTAACAGCAGAGTATATGTACAAATAAATAGAGCTGGATAATTAATGGCAATTCTAATGTATTTACTATTTAAAGATTAAATTTAAAGGTATAGAGGATAATCTTTTATTTCCAGGTGGATCATCTCAATAAGTGGTCCTCCTAATTGTCAATCATTCTGATGAAATGTTTACGTAAGGCTCATCCCGTTAGCAATCTTTTTCTGAGCATGTGCATTTCCAGAGCTCTTCTCACAAAGTGTTACAGGATTTGCGACTAATAACAAAGATGGCGCAGGCACTGCGTGGTGGAGGAGGAGTTACATAACCAACGGGAAGCAAAAAGGAGTGATCATCTGTCCAAACGGTCAGTTAAGTGAGTTTGCCATAAAGTCCACTATATAGTCCCCGCATTATATATCGATTGAGGGATTTAGGGGTTAGGGCGGACGTTTGGTCACAGTAAGCTTGTATGAGCTATGAGAAAAGCAACTTTTAAACAGAGTGTGAAGGAGGATAAATGTGCTTGTGCATGCTCTCGCACGCTTTTAATAGGCGTTCCCTCTCGGGAGTGGATACAGGGTTGTGGATGTACATTTTCTTTAAAGTAGAGAGGTCCTCCACAATACCTTTAAGCATCAGATCTTTGGGTCATATAATAACAAGAGTAAGAAACACCCTTTCGCATTGCAGCCCTTTAAACTTCTCTGTCTCTGATAAAGAATAGCATGATGCTAACACTGCCATGTTTTACCAAAACAATGTCGTATTCCTGGAATATTTTAAGATTTAAGTTCAAGTCCAAAAACTTTAGTCCTCTATGTTTTTTCCGTCTTCCTTTAGGGATCAAATGAATACAGAAACTCTCACTGCTTTCTTTGCACCACTATACTTAAATGTTAAAATGTTTAATGTTAAACAACCTCTACAAGCCACTTTTTGTTTACTAACAAACACAGATTATACTGACTTACCCAAATATACTAAATCCAGTGATTTCTGAAAGCTGCGGGTTGTAATGGACCAAACATAAATATATGCCAAACACTTGCTTTGGCCTTTTTGCAGTAATGTGACCAAATGTGAACAAATTCAATCGCAAGAAATTGTTTTGTTGCTACATGGCTGAATGTGTTATGCTACGTTCACACCAAACGCTTTTGGAGCAGCAGAAGCAGATGGTTTACATGTAAAGTCTATGGCTGACGTGCATCAAGGTGCATCAAAATATCCTGCAACGCGTCTAGAGAAGCAGCGCATCTTGACGCATCCGAGCAGCTGAAGCAGCTTAGTCAGGATTTTTTTTAGGTGCACGACGACGGTTGCAGAACCTCTGCGCGGGGGGCATGGTCACGCACAGAGACAGATTTGACGGTTGCAGAGGCAATGCGTCAGAAGCATAAATTGGCCTTGAGGCGCATGAAGAGCTACACAAGCAGTAGCTGCTGGAGTTGGAAAAATTAAACTGTTGCTGCTTAACGCAGCGCATCATCCAAACATTGAAGCTGATCTGGGAGCTGGCAGGGAGACAGACACAGCACTGCTGATGAAGAGCGCTATGATCACTAATCTGAAACAGTTTCGTAATGCCTAATATAACTTATAATGTCGAAACCTGCCGGAAAAATATATTCGTTTTTATTATTCTAGTGCCTGCAATTTGTACCACATACCATAAAGAAACACTAAAATCTACTTCCAGCAGCCATTAACAGTAGCGGGAAAAAAACACCAAGAGACAATCGGGCCTGAGGCAGCTGCTGCTGTATTCTCAGTGACAGCGTACTGCCAGTATGTGGGGGTCTGCCAAAAAACTTTTCAAGGCAGGATGCTAATCTGGCTGAACTGACCGCACAGACAATGTTTTAAGGTAGACTTTCTTGCATAAAAACATATGAAAACTACTTTTTACTCACTTATAATGGCAAATATAGCAGAGCCACTCTGGACCATTGAACACAGGAGCAGCACAAGCATCAGATTCATCTTTAAAAACCTTTAAGGTGCGTCTGAACTTAATGTGTACAAGTGTCAAAAATGAAGCACCAGGCGCCTTTTTTGCTGCTGAAATTGCATTTGGTGTGAACGTAGCATTAGGGTGCAGGGTTAGCATGCACTTTCAGAAACACTATGCTATAATATTTCAGTCTGTTTTGCTCTTAAATGGACAGAGTCTGTGTTTAGGTTGCTGAGTCAAAGTAATCTAGAAAAATTCCTCCTCGCTTTCATATCCAAAGGCTCTTACTGCAGAGTACAAGTGAAGACAAGAAGGTTGAGCCATAAAACACTATGCACTGTGAAAGAAACCACTGTAGAACATATCATCCATTCCTCAACATCTCACGAGTGTTGACACGTCCAGACCGCTATAGTGTATCTTTACCCCAGAATGAATCAGTGTCTGTCAGGACCTGAGCAATTATCAATCTCCCCTCTCATGCTATGTCATGTTATCTGTAACCTCAGAGATAAAAAAAAAATAAATAAAATAAAGAAGTTTTTCCGGGAATCTTACCAACAGAAAAACCTTTCTCTTCCTAAGAAGTTACCTAAGAACATTCCAGTATGACGGACGTTCAAGTAGACAGAAAGCTGTCAACATGTAAAATATTCACACCAGAAAACCAGCTGAGCTCTGACATCTATTGGATTTTATGACAGCAGGTCAGGTATGTAGAAAATGCTAAGATTAAGTATCGATAAGTTGCTTAGTGGGATGTAAGCTAGAGTTACACAATGGTGCAGTTAGTAGGACTCTTGTCTTGCATCAAGAAGTTTGTGGATTTTAAATCTGACCCTCGAGTCTTTCAGCATGAAGCTTTCCAACTTGGATTTCTAAATACTTGGGCTTCCTCTCTCAGTCTAAAAGCATCACTGTTAGTAGGGATACATAGATCCAATATTCTTATCGGTATTGGTCCAGATATTAAGAAAAAAAACTAGATTGGTAAACGTGTTAAAAACAAAATCTGTAATCATGTAGACCAGAGATCACGGATTACCGAACCTCAGTCCGGATCCGGACCCACCTGCTTGTTAATCCGGACCCAACCTGATTTACAACATTTACAAATTACTGCATGTTGTCTGACAACACTGTCTAACTTCACTTACACACGCTTCTCCTGTTAATATGGTAAAGCCCTCGGGAGATTCCAGGACCAGGCTGCATGTGATACAAATTAGCCAATGAGCTGTGTCAGTCTGGGTCACCGCAGCGAGCCACTTTTAGACACAGCAGGCAAACCTGTGGCAAGCTGTGTGGTGAACTAGGGGGGAAAAAAGTAAAATGGTGTGCTCAAAGATGACCCTGAGCATTTTGAGTATGTTTGGCTCAACCTGCTGCTGTGAAGCAGGATTTCCCACCATGAACATAATCAAAATAAATATTGATACAGGCTCAAAATCAGTAACCTGACTCCGCCAGATGGATTTGCTCCGCATATCCATCTAGAAACCTTCCGTTGAAGTAATTTTGGGAAGGGGCGAAAATACTGGTTAGCTGATTGGCCTATGTTGGTGATAGACGGGCCAAATAAACCAATCAGATCAACAAAGCATATGACATACTAACAGCGCGACGATGAAGAGGAGCCAATTTATAGATCAAACTCTTGCCGAAACCAGTCGGGAGAAGAGCAAAAACATCTTTTCCTCTGAGAAAAGCCTCCAGAGCAGTGTTTTGCTCTTCTTTCAGTGAAGAAATACTCTGTAATTCCGATAAAACTTGCTCGATAGCCACGCTAACGCTAGTTTCATCGGCTGAAGCCGCCATGTTCTTTAGACTGAACTGTCACGCTTCTCGTTGCGTCACACCTCAACCCGCCTCAAAGCCAACGCTGACTGGACGTTCGTTTGGTGAACGGCTCCAATTTTTCTTTAACAGAGAGTCTCCAGACTGATCTGCGAGTGAAACCTTGAAAGCTCGCGAGATCAGGATGGTCTCACGAGGCTACAAAATGAGCACCTTGATATGTGCTTTAGAATGGCTTTGTTGCCATTTAAACCCAGGTTTAAAACCTTGCAGGTCAGCCTAAAGCCTCGTTAATCCATAAAAAAGAGAGAAAAAACAATCGGTCAGTTCAGGTGTTTTATAAAATATGTGAATCAGGAAATTGTCTATATACCAAACTGAACGATTGTTGTTCTCTGCTTCAAAAGCAATTTAGATTTTTAAATGGGAAAATTTTCTATTTTTTGATTTTCTATTTTTTATTTAAAAATTCAATATATAACATGTGTGCATTAAAAACCTTTTATTTCAGAGTTAAATTCTGTTTAAAGTAACAGATTATAATAAAAATGTCTCTGGGCCTTTACTGGTTGATAGTTTTCTTTATTTGGACCTTGCTGATCTTTAATTGGTGACCCCTGATGTAGACCTTAAAGAAATATCTTGGTGAGCTCTCAGTGTTTCAAAGTTAAGAATACAGTAACACTGTGCAGAATTTGAGCTGGTCAGCTTGTTTGACGAGCACTTTTCTTATAGTCAGAGTGAATATAACATGCTGAAAAGAAAGAGTATCAGTGCATTACTGCAGAGGACTGCGACAAAAGGAAATTATTAAAGCCCTGCTAGATTTAGATAAGTAATCTGTCAATTTTGCTAACAGTGAGTGACCAGCCCAGAGTACTGGCTTGAATTCGACAAATTGAGGTAGGAGCTAAAGATTAGGGTGATGACCTGTTGGCATTCCTACTGAAGCAAAATAATAGAAGTTTAAAAAATGTAAAGATGGAAAAAGTCACGGCCTTTTTAGCAATAATACAAAAAGAAGATCATTAACCATTGACAGGGGTCCGGAGGACTGCACATGCCTTGATTTCGACTTGCCAGTTTCTGTTTATTTTGTTTTCAGCTGAGAGGCTCCAGAGAAGAGGATGACGCATTTATGCTGAGCGGGAATGACGTCTGGCTCTGAATTCCTTCGCCTACACATTGTTGGATTTTGGAGTCTCCTTTGTTGTTTTTGCAGCTTATGAGCTGATCTACAACACACACATTCAGAAGTCCTGCAATCTTGCAGAGCACCTGACCTATAAGAGTTAAGGTTTTCCCTTCCTTCCTGGCAATTTGGTTTCGGTTCCATTAAAATGCTATTTAAGCCCGGCGTGGGGGTTTTTCACACTAGAATCGAAAAAACAAAATGCAGCAGCAGGGTACATTTAGCAAATTTTTTCTGCTCTTAAACTGTGTTTTTATCCAACAAAGAAATGGTGTACAAAGCTTGCTCTATCTTACATCATCTTCCTTAGATCTATTCTGTTCTAATGTTTTCCACATCACACCTCATGCATCAGGGAGGTGACCTGTTGGTAATGACAGACTCACAGGACATGACAAACACATGTTGGACCAGTAAGAAGCCCTGCAGAAAAGCTGATCCCCCCCCCGAAGTTCAAACTCCATGACTCATCTTTAAATATCTTTCATTATCACCAAGGTAACAGATATTCCTTAGCAACAAGGGCCCTGTCCTCCGCTCCTAATGTTAAGGCGTGGGTTCTTGGACTGTGGTGGCGGTCCTTCAGCTTCAGGTCTCAGTTGCGACGAAGGTGTCTATCTATACCTCTGATTCATTTACCATTCATTTTCCTTCCCTCCATCTTGGCCGTGTGAGCCAAGACAGCTGACTCATTCTCTCCGCTCCCTCGGAAGATCCGTCTGTGTGCAGAACTTCGATCTCACAGCTATTTTCAGGATGCAGCCCTAACGTCACAAGCGGCACTGGGCTCCCACGGCGCAGACTGTAAGCTGCACAGCGTGGCTTAGCAGGATTCCACCCATTCCTCAGAATTCTCTTACTGGTTTTGTGCAGATTTTCAGGTGCTGCACAGTGACTGAAGGTGACTAACCCCAGCATTCATCAGAAAAAAAAATTGCACAAGACTATAAACCCAAAGAATACAGATTTACTTTTAACACATGTGCAACTTATTTAGCAACTGGAGCCCTGTCCAAAACTTTCAATACTTGCTATTTAAATTTCCTACAGGAACTTGAATATCTTTTATGCATAGGCATCAATTTGTGCATTTTGATCACAACAAATTGAGTTTAGTCAGAAGTAGCCAACTCATAAAGCTTTTATGCAGAGCTAATGTTGGAGTGGTGTTGCAAAGCATTTAAAATGCTCCATTTTCTGTATTTACACCCAATTTCCATACTTTGATTTAAGGCATTTCTATTCAGTGTAGGATCATCCATTTTAGATTTAATCAGTCAGAGGTTTCAGAATACTGATGCTGACAGATCTTCACGTGACAGAATCAATTTAGAGTAAAACTACTGTGGCCTTTTGATATCACTTAGTCTTAGTAAACAAGAGTTTTTCAAATATTACTGTTTTTTAAATCCTTTTTTATCATATTTTACTGTACTTTCTTGTTCCGTTTTCCTGGTTAAACCGCCGTCGTTTTAATTTATTACAGCATTTAATCCAACATTGCAGTTGAAGGTTAAAAAGGAATCAGGACTGCATTGAATTGGGAGACCCAACAAACCATTATCCTTCAGGCTACTGGTCAGTCCAGTGTTTGTCGCTCCATTTTACAGAGACTGTATTGATTCCTGGGGAAACTCCCCACAGGCCACTGGATACGAGTCACTACATTAGATTGACTCATCTTTATAGTACATCCATTATTTGACGCAGTTCCCGCAATGATACAAACACACAAATCTGACATCACGCAAAAATCATTTCTGGTATTTAATTCTACATAGAGCTATAGTAAAGATGGAAAAATGTACAAACTATGCAGCGTTAGTGTTTCTATATCGTATGAATCTCAAAGCTAGAGGTCAGCTTTTACCTCACTTGTATGGGATGAAATGAACCGTAATCCTAACACATAAAGCTGCAGTGCTTTTTCATATTGCAGTCCTCTCCTCTCTCTTCAGTGCTCTTGTTCACTATGTTCTGAATGTAAACATTTCAGTGCAGTGAAGCAATCTGGACACAAAGCATTTTATTGTTAGAGCCGCCCACACCCATTGGAGGCTTCTGCTACAAGCCCATGAGCATGTATAGGAAAAGCTATTATGAACTCATACATGCTAAATTCAATAACGCAGTTAGCTATTTATTTTTAGCTGATTTAATTTGCATCTGAATAATAATACTGGTAATAAACACCTACTAGTATGTAAAACCTAACCTATTTAGCTCAATTCCTATATTGGAGACAACAGTGGAGTCTTGATTAAGTTAAAAGACACAAACATGTAATCGTGATCTATAAAGTTAACAACAAAATAATCTGATGGACAAAACAACATGAGTTTGATCTTGCAAAATTTTGATTTAGAAAAGTGATTCCCCTGCCTGAATTTGTTAATAATGGTTTTCAAAATATAAAATAAAATATTACTTGTGGC